>NC_061120.1:102282265-102343912 GCF_002878395.1 Capsicum annuum | reverse complement strand
TTTCCTGCACATTTACTATTCCCAAATATCCCGGCCACCGTTTTATAGTTTCGAACGTGCTCGATTATATCCGAAACCTATCCATTTTTGGAAATCTTTATATCGTTGGAAAGCTTATTCAATAACCTTCGTATGGAAGCATCGACGGGCAAATTCCGGTATAAATAAAATAAAAAAATTAATTCCATATAAATAAGACCAATACACATACTTGAATACGCTAATACACGTACTTGAATACGGGGTGTTATAGAAAAGGATTGATTTTGTGTTTAAAAGTCGTGCAAGGGGTAACAAGATCAAAAGCCCCTCACCCAAGTAAAAAAAAAAAATTAGGCAATTTTTAACACAGCAGCGTGGCACGCCATTATCGCGGAGGCTAGCCTCCATTCCACGCTACTATTGCGGAGCTGTAGTGAATAATAATAATAACAACAACAACATGGCATGCCACTATCATATAGGAACACTGCCTCGGAGTTCCAAAATAGCCCCGAACCTTTTTCGTAAATTCTATAACTTTCTCAAAATACCAATTTAACATCTCTAAACATAATTCAAGTCAAAAATTGACATTATGCATACGGAAGGGTCAAAAATAAAATGATTAAAATTTTTACAAGGTCTCACATTATCCTACCTCCTCCCCCTGCCTTAGGATCATTCATCCCCGAATGATGAGTTAGGATGTTTTTAGCATGGGAATAGCAAGAGTACATTAGAATCAAATGACAAATTTAAAATGCGATAAGAGGGAAAACGGAACTCCTACCTTAAGCACTTTTATTCTACCTAGGAAACAAGAACGGATATTTGGCTTTCATATCTTCTTCAGCTTTCCATGTAGCCTCTTCTACCTTTTGGTTTCTCCAAAGAACCTTCAACGAAAATACGTCTTTTGTCCTTAATCTAAGAACTTGTCTATCCAATATTTCAACTAGGACCTCCTCATAAGACAACGAATCCATAATACCAACATTCTCAATAAGGTACTATCAAAGAAGGGTCATCCCTATACTTTTTTAGCATAGACATATGGAAAACAAGATAAATAGAGCCCAAACTCGCAAGCAATTCCAACTCATAAGCAATATTACCAATTATCATTACAATCTGATACAGACTAACATAATGAGGACTGAGATTTACCTTCTACCAAAATATCAGAACTCTTTTCAAAAGAGACACCTTCAAGAATACCCAATCACTTACTTCAAATTCCAACTCTTTTTGCCTCACATCCACATAAGACTTTTGGTGAATTTGAGAAGTCTTAAGTCTTTCTCTAATTACTTTCACTTTCTTTATGGCTTCTTAGTCTCACTTACCTCGAATCACCCAATAGGAGAACTACACCTTCTACCATAAAGAGCCTCAAAAAAAGCCATTTGAAAGCTAGAATGATAATTGTTATTGTAAGTGAACTCAATAAGAGGCAAATGGTTAACTCGACTACCTTTCAAATTAATCACACGGGGCCTTAGCATACTATCCAAAGTCTGAATAGTATGCTCTGCTTGTCTATCTGTTTGAGGGTGGAAAGCGATGCTAAGGTTTAACTGAGTACTCAAAACTTTCTTAAATGAATGCCATAAGTGATAAGAAAACTGCGCACCTTTGTATGAAATAATGGACATCGATACTTCATGCAACTTTACTATCTTATGAATGAACAACTTAGCATAATCTTCTCCTGAGTAGTTAGACCTTGTATGCAAAAAGTGAGCATACTTAGTCATTCTATCCACAATGACCTAAATGGAATCATACTGATTGCAAGACCGTAGAAGACTAGTAACAAAATCCATATTAATCATCTCCCACTTGCACATAGGTAACTCTATCTATTGAGATATGCCACCAGGACTCAAATGCTCAACCTTGACTTGTAGACGGACTATACACTTAGCCACAAAGTTTTCCACATTTCTCTTCATATTATTTCACCAGTAGATTTCCTTTAAGTCATGATACATTTGGGTTGAACTTGAATGAACTGTATATCTAGATTCATTAGCCTCAGCCAAAATCCTTTCTCGCAACCCATCAATATTGGGAACACACAACCTTCCTTGGTACCTCAGAATACCATTACCCTTAATCTCGAAATCCATCACCTTTTGTTGAGCTACATCATCCTTAATCAACATTAGTATGTGATACAAAGCCTTCTTCTCCTTTACCTCTGCACCAAGAGGTTATTTAACCAGTTCTTGAAAAACTACTCCTCTATCCTCAGAGTCCAAAAGATGAACTCCCAAATTGGCCAACCTGGGGATATCCTTTATTAATCCTATTTTATCCTTGTCAATGTGAGATAGGATCCCCATAGACTACCTTCTAAGAGCATCAACAATAACATTAACTTTACTTGGATGGTAATGAAGGCTCATGTCATGATCCTTAAGTAGTTTGAGCTACCGACTTTACCTGAGATTCAATTTTTTCTGTGTAAACATATATTGTAATCTCTTATGGTCTGAATAAATATCCACATGCACCCTATACAGATAATGGTGCTAAATCTTTAACACAAAGGCCATAGCCGCCAACTCTAGATTATGAGTTAGGTAATTCCTTTCATGAACCTTAAGCTTCCTGGAAGCATAGGTTACAACCTTACCATACCACATCAAAACACATCCCAATACCACACGGAATGCATCATAATACATCACAAATCCATCAGTACCCGTGGGCAGGGTCAACACTGGCGCAGGAGTCAACTTATCCTTTAACTTCTCAAAACTACCTGTACAAGAATCAGACAACAAAAACTTAACCTTTTTCTAGTCAACCTTGTCAGTAGAGCAGTAATAGATAAGAAACTCTCCACAAACCTTCTATAATACCCAGCCAAGCCCAAAAACCTTCTAATGTCAGTTAGAGTTATGGGTCTAGGATATTTCTTGACTACCTCAACTTTCTATGGATCCACCTTGATTTCCTTACTAGAAATAACATTCCCAAGAAAATTTATAGCACTTACCCAAAATTTACACTTTGAAAATTCCGCATATAACCTCTGGTCGTTAAGTGTTTGCAATATAATTCAGAGGTGATTGGCATGATCCTCCTCACTCTTAGAGTACACCAACATGTCATCAACAAAGAAAATAACAAACCAATCCAGAAATAGCCGAAACACCTAATTCATAAGATCCATTAAAACAGTTGGGGCATTAGTCAATCCAAATGAGATAACCAAAAACTCATAATGGTCGTATCGGGTCCAAAAAGCAGTCTTGGGAATATCAACCTCCCTAATTTTTAGCTGGTGGTAGCCCGAACGAAGATCAATCTTAGAGAAACACCAAGCACCCTAAAGCTGGTTGAAGAGATCACCAATCCTAAAAAGAGGGTACTTATTTTTCACTGTAACCTTATTCAATTGACAGTAGTCTATACACATCCAAAGAGACCCATCTTTATTTCACACAAAAAGTGCAGGAGCACCCCACAGAGAAATACTAGGATGAATGAAGCCCTTATCAAAATGATCTTTTAGCTGCTCTTTTAGTTTCTATAGTTCAGTTGAAGCCATCCTATAAAGAGGAATAGAAATATAAAGGGTATCTGGTAAAAGATCAATCCCAAAATCTATCTCCCTAGGAGGAATTATAGGAAGACCATTGGAAAAAACTTTAGGAAATTCATTAGCCGCAGGGACAAATTGCAAAGAAGGACTTTCAGAGTCAGAATACTTAACCCAAACCAGATGATACATACACCTCTTGGAAATCAACTTTTGAGCTCTAATATAGGAAATAAACCTCTCTTTGGGTACTAAGGAACTTCTTTCCCATTCAATCATTGATTTATTAGGAAAATAAAAACTGACCTTTCGGATCCTACAATTCAGAAAAGCATAGCACAAATGAAGTCAATACATCCCCATGATTACATCAAAATCTATCATGTCAAGTTCTATCAAGTTCATCAGTGTCTCCCTATAAGAGATAGACACTACACAATCTCTATAGATTTTTCTAATCAAAATAGAATCACCCATTCGAGTAGGCACAGAAAAGGGATCAAAAATATTTTTAGGACCAAAATCAAAGTGTACAACCACATAAGGGGTCACATAAGACAGGGTGGAACTCAAATGCAACAAATAATAAACATCTCGAGATAAGAGTTGCAATATACCAATGACAACAGCGAAGGATGCCTCAAATTCTTGATGAATCGTAAGAGCCTAGAGATAATCCCAGTCAGTATCGGTACCTGAAGTGGCACCTTTAGGTGCAGGAGCCAAAGAAGTGGCAACTAGGACCTTAATAGGTCCAGTGACAAGTCTAGCCGAAGGAAAATTTTGCAGCATATGAACAAGATGATCACAGTAGCACCGATTTCTCCCCTTATCATAATATCCATAATGAAGCTGTCCATAAAAATGACAAGAAGGATAAGGTAGGACTAACTGAGCTCCATTAGCCTGAGATTGGGCACCCTGTGCCTTAGGACCACTACTAGTCTAAAATCAATGATCACCCAAAGGCTTAGGATAAAAAATACTAGCTGTCAAATAAGTATTTCCCTAATTATTCTTCTTAGTCCACAACCTACTATCTCTCCCACTGTTCTATCGATTCATACCCTGCTCTGCATATCTAAACTTATTCTTTTGTCTCTTTCCTACATCTATCTACTTTTTTTCTCATCTTTCACTTATTGCATATAAACCACCAATCTAGATATGTTTATATCATTATTCATCATAGCAGCCTTACACTCTAACACCAAATTATGGGATAACCCAGAAGAAAACTTCCTTATTTGAGACCTCATATTAGACATCAACTCAGGAGCATAACGAGATAACTAATGGAACTGCAGAGCATACTCCTTAATACTCATCTTACCATGCTTCAAGTTTACAAACTCTTAAACCTTAGCTTCTCTCAACTCCTGAGGAAAAAAGTGATCAAAAAAAGCTTCTAAAAATTCATCCCACACAGCCAACTCAGTATTATCACCCCTCATTTCTTCTCACTTCTCATACCACTGATAAGCTATATCTTTCAACTTATACCCAACAAACTCCACACCTTCTGAATTAGCAGTATGGATAACCCTGAAAATCTTCTCTATCTCATTAATAAATCCTTAAGGATCCTCCTCAACCTTAGATCCTATAAAAGTTAAGGGATTCAACCTTATAAACTAGCCAACTCGAGTGACCTTAGATGAAATAATAGCAAGACCGGTGAAGAAAACATACTTTAGGAAAGTGATTCAGGTAGCTTAGCTAGTTAGAAGGTTGGTTTTTCACTGTGCTTATATACCCCCTTTGTCTCATATTAGTTGTCTAATTTCTCCTTTATATACCATTAAGAAATCATAAATAAGAAGGATAGTTTTACTAATTTAACTCATAAGAAATTGATTTTAAACTTTATAAACTTGTGTATGCTTTAAAAACAATCACAAGTATTTTATAAATTGACAAGTAATTTAAAACTATTATTTTTTACGGATAACTAATATGAGACATATGGGGTATGAAGTTTTAAATTTTGTAATCTTAAACTTACCATGTACAATATTGAAATTAAAGACTTACTAAATATAGAAATAAATTCTCTTTTTAAAACAGATCAAAAAGAAAGTAACACACTCAAATTGGGCTAAAGGAGTACCAAAATTTCATGAATTATTTTATCTCTTTACTTCCTCCGATTTATATCATTTTTTATTTTAATGTTTATACTTAATTTGAATAACTATATTTTATATGATCATGACGATATTAATAGTTTCTTTAAAAAGAAGTTTAGAATAAATGAATTATTACAAAATCAAAAATATCTTATTAAGTTGGTACGATGTAATTAAGGCACCCCAGTGAAAACCACTTCTTGTATAGAGGAAAAAGAAGTTTACCAAAACTAAGAATGTCATAACCATGGATCAGAAAATCAATTAGATTACTCTCTATTTTTTTCTTTATCATATAGATTTTCAACAAAATTTATAACAATGAAAACTTATCAACAATACATATCAACATGCCATTAGATTTTATTTATTATATAGTAAAAGAGTTTATTTATTATACAGTAAAAGAATATGATACAAATTAATTTTTTAATTAAAATATTATTTTTTATAATAAAATTTGGACTCGGGCTTTAGCACGGGCCATGTATAACCAGTACTTATATATAAGAGATGATACCAAAATTTGACAGTCCTCACAATGACATTATGGTAATTTTATTTAAAAAAAAAATCGACTAAAAATGAGACATGTGGATGGTAAATAATTTGTTCCCCTTAAATTTTTTGACATGTAATTGATAAAATTATGGTAATTTTTTCTTAAATCCTCAAAAATTGTGATATGTGATTGGTAAATTATTTTTTCCTCTAAAATTGTGACATATAGTTGATAAAATTATTTTTTTCGCTCCAAAATTGTAACATGTTGATTAAATTATTTTTTTCTCCTTTAAAATTGTGACATGTAATTAATAAAATTACTTTTTTCACCCATTTTATTTCATGTCGCTTGCGGGTTTGCACTTGATATGTCATAATTTAATAAACTACTCTATTTATTGAGTTTGTCTCTGTATTTTTTTAATTGTTTAACTAATCGATAAATTATCTCAGAAGATTTTATTAAACACATATTTCTATTTTACATGTTTTCAAGAATTTATCTTATTTATTACTATTTTTCAATGCACTTTGCTTTATGTTCATTTTATATATTTAACACCTGCTCTTTTACAAGTTTAGTAAAAAAAATATTAATAAAGTATTTAAAAAGATACGATCTTTTGTATAGTAACCAATTTTTAAAAAAACATATAATGATAGTGGAGAACTTTCTTTCGTTGCATGAACATTTCATAACTCTTTTTCTTTTTTCTTACAATTTTTACAAAATATGGTAGTCCTCACAATGGCATACGTTAATTTTAATTTCTTTAAAACCCTCTAAAATTGAGACATGTGGATGGTAAATAACTTTTTTCCTTTAAAATTTTGACATGTAGTTGATAAAATTTTGGTAATTTTTTTTAAACCTCTTAAATTGTGACATGTGGTTGGTGAATTACTTTTTCTCTCTAAATTGTGACACATAGTTGATAAAATTACCTTTTTTCCTCTAAACTTATGACATGCAGTTGAAAAATTATTTTTTTTTCACACATTTCATTTCTTATTACTTGGGTGTTTGCACTTGATATATCATAATATGACAAACTACTCTATTTATTGTGTTTGTCTTTATATTTTTAATTATTTAATTAATCAGTAAATTCTCTTTGAAGTTCTCATTATAATATCTATTTTAGATAAATTATATATTATTTAACTAAGTCAATTGAGAAGTATAAAAATTTAACATCCAATAATTCATTTTATATATTAGATTACTTCAATTTAATGACTTTATTAATGTATCTTTCGATAAAATTATTTGTACAAAATTTTGATAATACTTATTTGATGACAAAATTAAAAAGATTCTTTTAAAAAATATATCTCTAGCGTGTTGATTTATCTTCAAGTAATTAAAATAAACTTTAAAAATTTAATATTATATGCATACTTCTATTTTACGTATTTTCAAGAATTTATCTTATTTATTACTATTTTTTGATGCACTTTACTTTTTGTTCTTTTTTATTTATTATTAAAACCTACTCGTTTATGAGTTTAGTGAAAATGTATTAGTAAAATATTTACAAAGATAAGATATTTTATATAAGAATCGGTCTTTAAAAAAATATATTATGATTGTGAAAAAATTTCTTCCATTGCATTAACATTTCGTAACTCTTCTTCTTTTTTCTTACTATCTATGACATAGTTCAAATAGTGAAATTTAAATTTATTGATAATGTTAAAAATGAAGGTAATGACATAAGCTATTATCAAATTATTTTTAAAATATATTGTTTGTTGATTGAAAAATAATATTCTTATGCAAAAGTTTTATAAGAAGAATTAATTGATTCTTGAGGTTCATTTTAACAAACTTAATTTTTTTTTCTTAATTTTGTATAGAACCAAATTTAAATCATCACATTTATTTACCATGAATTTATATTTTTTTTAATCAAATTGTAATTATTTTACATATTTTAAATTGTGGAATTATAATATCAAATTTCTTGAGTTTGGGCCGGGGCTTAGTAGGCCTTACAAAACTAGTTATTACTAAATAGAAGCGAGGATTAATATGCTTTTATCGTCCTCACAGAGTTATATATGCATTGTCTAAAGCTAATTTTCTTGGAGAGTAGGGAGCTCTCTGTTAATTGCACATTTAGCATAGTTATGAAAAAAGTTGACAACCTTTTGATTTCCATCCCACAAAAATGACGTGTTGTTCAGTTTACAATTTTACATTGTCCTTCTTTTATGTTGCAATTTCTAACATTTACTAGTTTCTATGTACGTGTCCACACGTGACACTCAAACTAAGAAAAAGAGTGGAAAAGCAATAAATTTAATGAGATAATAATATATATTAATTAGTCGTGTATAAGAACATGACTAATTGTTAAGATATGAGAATTCTATAAATTATTGAATAATTTATAAATATCAACTATGTGCAACAAAATTTTATTAAATCTAAATTCATATGAAGTTTAAATTATATTAAATTCAAAATATACTAGTCCAAAAAAGTATTGTAGGTTAATGTAATTGGATTGATTATTTAAGTTTAATTAATATGAATTTAATTATAAGTACAAATTTATTGGGCTAGTCCATTAATGTGGACCACAAATGATGAGCCCAAGATGTCATCATATTTTAGAGGCCCAATTGAGTGTCACGTGTCAAATGATGTGGCATGCCAAATCAGGTGAAGGAGCCAATAAGACCATGCCACATGTCAAAATAATGCAGCAGGCCTAGTGAAATCAAAAGCCTATAAAATGTGTCATTCACTAAAATATGATTAATTAAAGGAAATCCCCCTTCACCATGACTCTTTCCTTATTACAACTATAAATAGGGGTCTCATAATTCAAAAAAGGAATGAACAATTCTAAGAAGAAGCAAGAGAGAGCTTGTGGATCAAACGCCGCAGAAATCTCTATAAATTCAAGCATTCAAGATCAGTTTATCAAGATTCAAGATCAAGACCACAAGATTTAAAAACGATCTCAAAGGCCCTTGAATTCAAGTACAAGTCGATATCAAGTTCATCAAATCCACAAATCAAGATTCAAGATCAAGACCACCAGATTAAAGAACAAGCTCAAAAGCCCTTGAATTCAAGTACAAGTCAAGATCAAATCCACTAATAAAGTTCAAATTCAAGATCAAGCTCGAAGCCCTTAAATTCATATTTGAAAAGGCGAATCAAAGAATTCATAAAGATTGTAAAACTCACATATTGAAATCAATAAAACAATTGTTACAATATTGTTCTTGTCTCGATTATTTATTTTTTTGGCTTGAATTTTACTGTCCAATACATTCTGCACGCCCAGCGGGACAATCTCTACCTCTCATCTCAACTTTTCCAATGTCAAAGTTTAAGAACACTAAAATGACTTCCAAGAAGGTCAATTCTCAATCAACTACTTCCAAGATTGCTGATTCCAAATTCTCTGCTGAAGTAAAGAGCATCCTTGGTGTTACTTTTAGAAGCTTTGGAACTGTCACAAGGAGTAAGGTCAGCATGCCAAGACACAAACACATCAAGCGTCTTCGGTGCCAACTCTAATTTTTGGATCTTCAACCCCAAAACAAGTAAGGTCACATGCAAGTGCTTTAGTAGAGGAAAGAAATATGGCAGAGACACTTAAGAAGACTCTAGCTCTACTTGAGCACTCTGGTTCAGAACTCTAGCACAAAGAACGATGGTCGTTCAACCAACCCATCATCTTCTCTTACACCATATAAGTTGAGCACTTCAAAGATCAACTTATGCTATAATCGGTGTTACTCTCCAATGTCTCCAATGATCATGCAAGTAATGGTAACTGATGTCTTATCTATGGAGGAACAACTTGCAAACCTAACAAAGGCAATTGAGGGTCTAACTAAATATGTGCAAATTAAGACCCTCGAATTGATAAATTAGCAAATATAATGGATGGCTTAGTAGATGAAAAGTCTATCCATGCACCTGGAAAGACTCTAAAAGTTTAGGAGCTAGAACATCCTGTATATCAAACACCACCAGCTAAAGAGGTATAAGTTTTTTCTTAAGGGATGATCCCAATTGATCAATTGAAGAAGGTAATTGAAGGGATCCTCAGAGATAAGTATGATGTTATCACCAAATCTTTCCTGATATACGCCAAACCCTACACTACAAAGATCGATAGCCTCAAAATGCTTGTTGGCTATCAACCCCTAAATTTTAACAATTTGACGGCAAAGAAATCCAAAGCAATATGTAGTGCACTTTGTTGATACATGTAATAAAGTTGGAACCCACGGTAACTATCTTGTCAAATAATTTGTTTGTTACCTAAAGGAAAACGCCTTCGATTGGTACATAAACCTAGAGTCTAATTCCATCGATAGCTGGGAGTAATTGGAGCATGATTTCCTGAATTACTTCTATAGAATAAGGCATACAATGAGTATGGTAGAGCTCACAAATACTCGTTAAAGAAAGAATGAGCCAGTCATTGACATCATCAATCGATGAAAAATGCAATCCTAAACTGCAAAGATAGGCTAAACAAAACTTCTGCAATAGATATGTGCATCCAAGGAATGCACTAGGATATTCTCAATATCTTACAAGGTATTAAACCAAAATCCTTTAAAGAATTAGCTACTAGTGATCACGACATAGAGTTCAACATATCTTTTGTCAAATATAAATATATATAAATATATAATAAAAATAAAGGAGAATAGTCTAGCATGAGGTTACGCCAAGCGTCATCTTTAGAACTAGCATTTTACAATAAAAAATATCTTATAGATTATTATTTATTTTATATTTATTTAATATATATATATATATATATATTTATATTTATATATATATATACCCATGACCCTCGAAAGGGAAAGGATAAATAGAAATCCAGAAGATAGAGCAAGTTTGTCCCAAAAGCGACAATAAGGAATCTATGAATGTCGATGTGTCTCTTATAAAAGTCACCACAAAGGTGAGCAAAACCCAAAGTGTGAAGACAACGTCTCGAGGACGTCCAAATTAGAAGTTGACCTTGAAGGAGATACAAGAAAAGGAATACCCTTTTATTGATTCAGATGTTGCCGAGATTTTCAATGAACTTCTTGAGCATAAGCTCATTGAACTACCAGATATGAAGCTTCCCTATAAAGTTTAAAGGACCAATGAACCAAATTATTACAAGTATCATAGGCTTATGGGTCACCCTCTAGAAAAATGTTTTGTCTTCAAGGACAAAGTCATGCAATTGGCAAATGAGAAGGAGATCTTCTTCGATAATAAGAAGGCCAATTATTATCAAATCTCTATCGCTTTTAGCTTGCTTGATCCAGTACAAATATGCATTTGAAATGCATAAAGAAGAACTAGTATAGCATGATAAGTCTTTAGTTGATGAAGGTGATGATGATGACTGGACTTAGGTGACTAGGCGGAGATACCAGAAGGCGATTCTATAAAAATAGTCATCCAACCAACTAACTAGAATAAGGATGGTGAAGACACTGAGAAAACAGAGGCTAGTTGAGCTTCCAAAAAGGACTAGGGTAGTGGAGCATTACTAACAAAAACCATCGCGTCCTGTGACTTTAGAAGAATTTTTTCCAAATTAGTTCCATGCAAACACTGCTCAAGTTAACCTTAAGGCAGCTTGCTTTAATACTGGAAAAGAAGGAGCAAAGGTTGAAAACCCACCAATAGAAGTTCCTTCATTTTTTGAAAAGCCTGTTGAACCTCTTAGCCAAAAGGTATATTTATGTGACACAAAAATCATATTTACCAACGATGATATTCTGCTTGGTGAAAATCTACACAATGATCTCATATATATGGTGGGTCATATTCTAGGAAAAAGGATAAATAGAATCTTAATAGATGAGGGATCCAGAGTTAACATTTTCGCACAATGAAGGAACTTGGAATCACTACTGATGAACTTGATAAAAGCCGTTTGATGATCCACGGGTTCAACCAGGGGTCAAAGGGCCATAGGATCTATCAAGTTAGGGATTCACATGGATGATTTGCGATCAAATGTATTGAATCATGTGATCGCTTCCGAGACTTTAGACAATATACTGCTTGGTAGGCCTTGGGTACATGAGAAAAAATTGTCTCATCCTCTTACTATAAATTCTTGAAGTATCTTAAAGGCGAAGTGAAAAGAAAAATAGTTGCCAAGGATAAACCATTTATTGAGGCTGAGTCACACTTCGCCAATGCAAAATTCTACTTGAAGAATTATGTTGTGAATGAGAAAAGGGTTGATGATTTCACAACAACCAAGTATGATGATCTTGAAGCTAAGAAGGTCGCGGTGTCTATCGAAAAATTGCCACTAAGAACCTGTCTCCACTTCAAATAAGGGGAATATTGCATCTTTGAAGAATAAGCCAACTTTAGTGGTCTGTTACGTAAGAAAGGTAAAGAAAAAGGAAGATCATTCGTCTGATGCCCAAGATAATGTACTAGAGGGGATAACTCTACCTATCAAGTAGATTGATGTAATCAACTCTTCCTCAAGGCTACTTGGAAAGTTTGTGGCTTGAAATCCACTACAAGATATAACACTCCCTATGAAGTGAACAAAAGAAGGCTTTGATCCAAATGCTTATAAGTTATTTGTAAAAGCTGGATACAATCCCAATGAGCCATAAAGGTTGGACAAACTTCTGTCAGAAAGTACAACCAAGTAGGCACGTGAAGGCCCAGGGTACACGCCACTACCTCTAATCCTCATCTCCATAAGAAGGGCAGTTAGCAACTACATCACTGTGGAAGAGGAGTCTACTACTTCTAATAAAAGGCCTTCAATCTTTGATCGACTAGGAGAATCAACTACAAGAATTTCCGTATTTGAGAGGTTGAGTCCACTAAATACGAAGAAAAGCAACAAGCACTGAATAAGTTATCTAAACACGACAATGCACTCTTCACTTAGGATCCAGAAGAATTTCCAAAGTTTGATATCTTCTAAACTGAGGCGACAAGCAGAACTTCTATTTTCATGCAAGAAGGCATTAAAATCAAAGACACACACTATGGTTTATATAAAGAAACATGAAGAAGATAAAGAAAGTGTTGGCTCCTCATATCATATTACACCCAAAATGAGAATGGTTTCTTATCTCAAATAAAGGTTGATGAAGAGATGGAAGATATTTCCTAGTGTTACCGCATATCTATCAACAACAATGATCTTCAAAATAAGGAAGATGCCAGAAATTCTCCATTAGAACTTGAAAAAGGAGTGAAGGCCACAATAGATCCCTTGAAGGAAGTCAATCTTGGCACTGATAAAAATCGAAGTCCTCAGCGTTTTTCTAGAAACGGATGATGATATCGCTTATATGGGCATACTAGAAGAATAAGAATGCCATTAATTGGAGTTATAAAGAGATGCCTGGCTTAGATCTAAAAGTAGCAGTCCATCAGTTGGCAGTCAAAAATGGTGCTCGTCCTATTAAGCAAGCCCAAAGGCGCTTTAGGCTGGAATTAGTTCCATTGATTGAAAATAAGGTTAACAAACTCATCGAAGTTGGATTTATTTATGAAATTAAATACCCTACATAGATTTCAGGTATTGTTCCTATATGGAAGGATAATGGCCAAATTTGAGTTTGTGTCGACTTTAGAGATCTCAACAATGCTTGCCCTAAGAATGATTTTCCAATCCCCATCCTAGAGTTAATAATTGATGCCACTACTACTTATGAGACAATGTCCTTTATGGATGGTTCATCTGGATATAACGAAATTTGTATGGCACCAAAGGATGAAGAGCTCACTGCATTTCATATGCCTAAAGGCATTTACTGCTATAAGGTGATGCATTTTTATCTGAAGAATGCTGGTTCCACTTAGCAAAGGGCTATGCAAGATATTTTTGACAGCCTACTATATAAAAATGTTGTATGTTATATGGATGACTTAGTAGTGAAGTTAAGAAAGAGGGACTACCACTTGAGAGACCTAAGAATGGTATTCAAGTTGCTATAAAGATATCAACTTAAGATGAATCTATTAAAATATGCCTTCGGGGCTACTTCTGGAAAGTTTCTTGGCTTAATTGTACGAGGTCAAGGAATTGAAATTGACTAGGCTAAGGTTGATGAAATTTTAAAAATGCACGAACCTCGAAACATTCAAGAGCTAAAAAGCCTTCAAAGGAGGCTAGCATATTTAAGGAGGTTCATCGCAAATCTGATCAGAAAATATCAACCATTTAGCCATCTCATGAAGAAGGATACTCCTTTCGAATGGGATCAAACTTGTAGTAAGGCCTTTGAAAGTATCAAATAATACTTGATAAAGCTTCCAGTTCTTGCGGCACCTATAACTGGAAAACCATTAATACTTTACACCATGACACAAGAAAGGTCAATTGGAGCACTACTGGCCCAAGAAAATTATGAAGGCAAAGAAAACTCTCTTTACTATCTAAGCAGAATGATGACACCAAATGAGTTGAATTATTCTTCTATTGAAAAGTTATGTTTGGCGTTGGCCTTATCAATCCAAAAGATAAAATAATACATCTTGTGTCTAGGGTAAATCCCATCAAGTTTGTAATATCAAAACCAATCCTTAGTGATCGAATTGCAAGGTGGTACCTTCAGTTTTAATAGTTTGAGATCGTGGACATTACCCAAAAGGCTGTAAAGGGACAAGCATTATAGGACTTCTCGGAAGACCACTTGATACCTGATGATTGGAAATAGATCAATCAACTTTTTGATAAAAATGCAATGGTTATTGAGGCCAGAACCCTATGAAAGATGTACTTTAATGGTGCCACACATCGAGGTGACGCTAGTGCTGGTGTAGTGTTTGTCACTCCACAAGGAGAGGTCATCTCTTACTCTTTTACCCTACAAACCGTTACTCCAACAATGTTGCTAATATCAAGTGTTAATACTCAAACTTGAGATGGAAGTCGACATGAAGCAACTATAATTACAAGTCTTTGGTGACTCTCATTGATGATCAAATAACTCATGGAAAGATATGAAGTCAAAAATCCTGAGCTACCCATATCATGATTATGCTCAAAAGTTAATGAGATGGCTTAGAAAAGTAACCCTCCAGTATGTGACAAGAAAAGAAAATAAGCAAGCTGATGCCCTAGCTGCTTTGGCCTCAACTGTAACTCTTCCAAATCAAACATGAGTTACTATCCTTCAAGAATGGTTAATACCGCTGTCGAATGAGGATGAAGATGTAGAAAGTAAAGTTGAGCACCTCGTCTATATGTTCGAAACTATACAAAAAGATTGGTGACAACTTTTCATTGACTACTTGTGTTATGGGATACTTCCAGGGGACCCAAGGAGAAGGACTGGCATCCATCATTGTGTACCTTACTTATTTTACTATAACGACACACTATATAGAAGATCATTTGGAGGAATACTCTTGCGATGTTTAGGAGAGAAAAAAATAGTCCAAGCTTTACAAAAAGCACACTCAGGAGTTTTTGGATCTTATCCGTTTGGGATGAAGCTTCATTTTCATGTTAAAAGGATGAGGTATTATTGGCCAATGATGGTGAAATATTGTTTGGACTATGCAAAAAGATGCAAAGATTGTCAATTTCATGCGAATTTCATACATCAACCTCCTGAAGTATTACACCCAACTACAGCATCCTAGCCATTTAATATTACAAAATGGATGTTGTTGGACCACAGCCAAAATATTCTAGTGGACACTTGTACATCTTGGCGGCGACGGATTAGTTCTCAAAATAGGCTAAATTTACTACTCTCAAAGATGTGAAGAAGGGGAATGTTTCAAACTTCATTCAAGTAAATATTATCTACTATTTTGGAATTCCTCAGTATATAATAACTGAAAATGGTAAGACATTTGATAGCAAATTGATGAACAATATTTGTGATCTTTTTTATTTCAAGTAGCGTAAGTCTTCTATGTACCATGCTGCCACCAATGGTCTAGCCAAAGCATTCAATAAAAATTTATGTAATATATTGAAGAAAGTCGTCTCTAAATCCAAATGAGACTGACATGAATAAATGGAAGAAGCTCTGTGGGCCTATAGGACAACTTACCGCACACCGACATAAGTAACCCCATACTTACTTACTTTTAGAGTTGAAGCAGTCCTACCACTTAAACGTCAAATACCTTTCTTAAGACTGGTAATTCAAGAAGGGCTCACCGATGAAGAACATGCTAAGTTGTGTCTTACAGAGTTAGAAACTCTTGATGAGAAGGGACTAGAGGCTTAACAAAATCTTCAATGTTATCAAGCTCTTTATCTCATTCTTTCAACAAAAGGGTTCGCTTGAGGAGCTTTCAAGTCGTAGACAAAGTCCTTGCAGTAAGAAAGTTCATTATCACTTCTCGTAAGTTTGGGGGAAAGCTTACCTCAAAATGAGATGAACCGTACATCGTACAAAAAGTATATTCAAGTGGTGCTTACAAGATTGTCGATGCTAATGTCATGAAAATTGGTCCTATTAGTAGCAAGTTCTTGAAGAAATAATATCCTTAAAGAAAGATGACACTCCTTAAGTGTCACGACCCAAATCAAGGCCTAGTTATGACAGGTATCTCAAGCCAACCGAGGGCCGGAGACCACCCCTATAACTTGTCCAAAATATAATCAATGTACTCAAAAGTAGGCTCTAAGAGTCAATAACAACCATTCAACCCACACATGTTCACAAAAGCCTTTAAACTAATCCAAATATCAAACTAGGTGGAGACATGCCCTGACCATGATAGTGACAAAGACAATGATAATGTTAATGTGAACTTTTTAATTATAAAATCTAGAAAAAAACTAATGGAATGACTAAGCTCTTGAGAAGATGGAAGCTCACCACGTCACCGCGAGCCAATCGATGAACCAGATCACCTAACACTGTACAAGGGTAAAAAAAAGTTTCTTCAGACCCTGCATTATGAAAAAATGTAGCGTTTTAGGACGTTTAGGGGGTGAGCATTATCATGTAACTCAGGATAGGAATAAAATAATGCAATTTCAAAATCAAGACCAAACTCAGTATATATATAGACATACATGCATGCATACATATATATATGGTGTTGCGATAGGGAACAAGGTTTAGCATGATATTTTAAACCATTAACCTATACTGTGTAGCTCTAACCATCTTAAAACACCCACGGGCTATATAGGTCCTACTCCCCCATCGAAAGGGCCCCAATGCATGTTAGCCGCACGAACTGAGAAATCCAAGAAAGGGCCAGGGAATCCACAACTCCAGCTATTCCAATATATATATATATATATATATATATAGACTATGCACACGACCACCAAGTCCTCCATGCTATCAAACGTGGTTTTCAGCATCGGTCTCCCTGGACCTCCCACCTTTCACGGTGAGCTACACAACCCCCTTTAAGACCAAATTAAAACATTTACACATAACCCATCCATTTAACCAAGGAGTCATCTATTTAGGCATTTACCGAATGGTATCGTCATACCAATTAATTATGTTTGCGAGCTATTTCATTATGCCAAACCAAATCAATTAGCCATAAGACTCTAAAGTTTTAATTTTAAATCAATCCATGGACACCAAGGCCTTTAAACTATTTTTATTTGTTTAGTCATTAATGCAATGCATTAGTTTAGTAAAGTATGCAAAACCGTGTAACTGTCCATATTTCAAAACCAATTATGCAAGTGGGTTGAGGTTAATACTAATTCCAAACCAAAAACTATAAATTTGGGGGAATCTATGATCCACATTCCTTATACCGTAATCATGCACCCAATGAGTTCCAAAATCCATCAATGAAGCATAAACAAATGCATACAAATCATGGGAATACCATTTAAACAATAACCACCCAAAACCCTCAACCCAAATTCCAAAACCACACATCAAAACCATGGGAATATTAAACCATAGTATGCCATCATAAATACAAGTTTTAGGAAGAGATACATGCCTAAAAATACCAATAATAGAAGAAACCACACTTTGAGCCCTAGATGACCAATTCCTAGAAACCCTAGCCTTGCGCTTGATTGAGGAAGAGAAGAGTAGTTTATGATTATGTTAAGTGGGTGGAAATAGGGCTAAGGTAAGGTTTTAAGTAATGGGAATAGCGTAAAGAAAGGGAAATAACCAATTTTTCCTTAATGAAAAACGTGCACGAAAATAACTCATAGTCGCTACGGGTATTGCAATGACTCGTGGTCACAAGCCACGAGTCGTCACCACGGCTCATAGTCTGGGCAGTGACTCAGGCCAACTCATTGGTTTGGTCATGAGTCCCACCCTATGACTCGTGACCAGACTCTACAACTCGTGGGGTCCTAGTCATTATTAAAACAGAAATATGGGTAATCCTCACTGGTTGGACTACGACAGGCATAGTACGACTCATAAGGTGTCTTTATGACTCTTTACCTGAGTCGTACCTTGAGTAGTGAGCTCAATTACAAGGAAAATTAGAGTCCAGGACTTGGGGTATTATATTACCCCCTTCCTTCCAGGATTATTCATCCATGAATGGGGAGTTAAGGCACCAATTAGCACAATACGAGCTATAATGCAACCACAAAAACCATGCACAGATGCTAAAAGGGATGAAATGAAAGGGAGCCCATACCTCAAAAACTTCTATCCAACGTGGGGAACAAGAACGGATATTTGTACTTTATGTCCTCTTCGACTTCCTAACTAGCTTCTTCCACCTTTTGATTCCTCCAAAGGACTTTTACCAAAGCCACATCCTTAGTCCTCAATCTACGGACTTACCTATCCAAAGTCTCAATTGGGAACTCCTCATAAGACAACGAATTCGAAATACCCACATCCTCAATAGGTACAATCAAAGAAGGGTCACCCACACACTTCTTCAACATCGACACATGGAAAGTAAATGAATAGAACCCAGGATCGCAGGCAACTCCAACTCATAGAAAACACTCTTAACTCTCCTCAAAATATGATATGAACTAACATAATGGGGACTGAGCTTTCCCTTCTTCCTAATCCTTATCACTCACTTCATAGAAAAGACTTTCAAAAATACCTAATCATTAACAGCAAACTCTAACTTCCTTCGCCACATATCCATAAAGATTTTTGGCGACTTTGGGCAGTCTTAAGTCTTTCTCTAATTACCATTAACTTCTCCATGGCTTGGTGAACCAATTGAGAACCAAACAACTTAGTCTCACTAACTTCAAACCATCTAATATGAGACCTATCCTCCTGCCATAAAGAGCCTCAAAAGAGCCATTTGAATACTCGAGTTATAACTATTATTATACGATAACTAAATAAGAGGTAAGTGATCCACCCAACTTTGCTTAAAGTCAATCACGCAAGCCCTTAGCATATTTTTTAAAGTCTGAATAGTTCGTTCCGCTTGCCCATCCATTTGAGGGTGGAAAGAGGTGCTAAGACTACCTTGGTACCCAAACCTTTCTAAAATGAATGTCAAAAGTGAGAAGAAAATTCCGTACCTCGATCTAAAATAATGGAAAGATAGGGCACCATGAAATCTAACTATTTGCTCAATAAACAACTTGGCATAATCCTATCTAGAATAAGTAGTCCTAACAGGCAAGAAGTCAGCTTGTACACATACTTAAAAAATTTAACATAAAACTTCTGATCCTTAAGAATCTACAACACAATTCAGAGTTGATTGGCATGATCATCCCAACTCCTAGAATATGAAAAGATATCATTAGTGAAGACAATAACAAATAAGTCCAAAAATTGCCTAAAAACCCAATTCATAAGATCCATAAAAGCAGTGGAGCATTAGTCAATCTAAATACATAACCAAGTACTCGAAGTGATCATATCGGGTACAAAAAACAGTCTTGGAAATATCATCCTCCCTAATCCTCAATTGATGATAGCTCAAATGGAGATCAATATTAGATAAGCATCTAGTACAGTGAAGCTGGTCAAAGAGATCATGAATCCTAAAAAGAGGGTACTTATTCTTCACGGTAATCTTATTCAACTGTCGATAATCTATGCACATCCAAAGAGAACCATCTTTCTTTTGCACGAAAAACACAGGGTCACCCCACGAACAAACACTAGAAAGGATGAAACCTTATTAAGAAGATTTCTTAACTGCTCTTTCAGCTCCTTCAACTCAGCCGACGCCATTCTATAAGGAGGAATAGAGGTAGGATGGGTTTTGGGTAGAAGATATATCCCAAAGTCTATTTCCCTATCGAGAGGAATGCTATAAATATCCTTAGGAAATACTTTTGGAAATTTGTTCACCACATAGACAAGTTGTAAAGAGGGAACATCGAAACTAGAATCTTTAACCCGAACCAGATAATAAAGACACTCCTTGGAAATTAACTTTTAGGCTCTAAGATAAGAAATAAACTTTTCTTTTGGTACTAAGGAACTTCTTTCCTGTTTGATTATCGGTTTATTAGGGAATTGGAAACTGAATTTTTGAGTCCTATAATCCAAAGAAGCATAGCATAAATGAAGACAATCCATCCCTAGGATAACATCAAAACCTACCATATCAAGTTCTACCAAATCCACCAATGTCTCCCTATGAAAGATAGACACAACATAACCCTTATAGATTCTTTTAATGACTACAGAATCACCTACCAGAGTAGAAATAGAGAAGGGGTCAAAAATAATTTCAGGACCAAAATTAAAATGCACAGCCATATAAGGGGTCACGTAAGAAAGAGTGGACCCCATATCAAGTAAATAATACACATCACTAGATAAGAGCTTTAACGTATCAGTAACAATATCAGGAGATGCCTTAAATTTCTAATGGGTAGCAAGAGTATAAAAATAATCTTGGCTAGTGTCGGTACCAGAAGTAGCACCATTTTGGTATAGGAACTGATGAGGTAGTAACCAGGACCTTATTAGCCCTAGTAACTACTCTAGCTGCAGGACTGTCCCGCTGCATGTGACCAAGCTGACCATAGTTAAAGCAACGATTCATCCTCTTATCAAAATAACCCTGGTGAAATTGATCAAAAAATCTACAAGGAGGATATGATGGGGCTGACTTAGCTCTACTAGCCTAAGACTTGGCACCCTATGCCTTAGGATCACTACTAGTTTAAAATTGGCAATCACCATACGACTTTGGATATAAGGCACTAGCCAAAAATATGAATTAGAATTTCTACATATCTTCTTCTTGATCCACTATCTACCATCTCTTCTACTATTCTGCTAACCCTCACCCTACTCTAAATACCTGAACTTCTTATTCTACCTTTCTCCAATTTCCTCCTATTTCTTCTTTTCATCCTCAACTTGTTGTATATAACCACAAGACTGGATATATCCATATCATTTTTCAACAACATAAATAATGCATCCATACACTCCAATACCAAGTCATGAGACAAACCCGAAGTAAACTTCTTCATTCTAGCCCTCATACTAAACCAACTTTGGAGCATAATGAGACAACTGATAGCACTTCAAGGCATACTTCTTAACACTCATCCTTCATTGCCTCAAGTTCACAAACTCTTCAACCTTAGCTTTCCTCAATTCCTGAGGAAAGAAAAGATCAAGAAAAGCACCAGAGAACTCCCACATTGCCTACTCAACATCATCCCCCCTAAATTGCTCCCACTCTTCATACTACTGATATGCCACGTCTTTTAGCTGATATCCAGTAAACTCCACGCCTTCTACATCAGTAGCATACATTACCCTAAAGATATTCTCCATCTCATCAATGAATCCTTGCGGATCCTCCTCAACCTTAGATTTAGTGAAGGTTGGGGGATTCAACCTCATAAACTGCCCAACTCAAGTAATATCAGAAGAACTCACAGTAGCACCAACAATACCAAACTGACGCGACTGAGATGTCATTAATTAAGTAAGCAGATAAATAGAATAATGAAACTTTACATTAGAGATGTCTTCTTGAGGTTACTGAGAATGAGTGTCACCAATCGGAGAGGGACTAGTGGCGAATATAGAATGCCACGTGGGGTGGCATAATCAGGTTCAGGGACCTTAGATCGGGTATGTACTTTAGAAATAGGGAGAGTTCCCTCTACATTGCCCTCGAGAGAGGTAGAGGTTCCGAAAGAGTTTCTACGAACATTAGATCTTCGAGGAGGCATGATTAAAATTTGAGAAAACAAAGAGTTAGGGAAATTCAAAACACCAGACTCTATAGACCGAAATAGAACACAAGAAAGGAAAACATTCCTAAATGCCTTGTAGCCTCCCCCTTATAAGTGTGGCATGCTACACACCCATAAAAAGGAATCTACTCGACATGGCCTTATGTACACCTAATGACCTTGAACCTAGGCTCTGATACAAAGTTTGTCATGGCTTGAACTAAGTCCTAGTTGTGACGAGTATCTCAAGCCTACCGAGGGCCAGAGACCACCCCTATAGCCTGTCAAAACATAATCCGAAATAACAGTAGAAGAAACCAAACATGATATAAGATAGTCAATAATACTCAAAAGTAGGCTCTAAGAGTCAATAACAACCATTCAACTCACACATATCCACAAAAGCCTCTAAACTAATTTGAATATCAAACTAGATCGGGACATACCTCCTACCATGGTAGTAAAAATGACAATGATAATGTTAATGTGAACTTTTCAATTCTAAAATATGAAAAGAAACTGATGGAATGACTAAGCTTTCTAGAAGATGAAAGCTCATAACTTCACTGCGAACCAACCGACGAACCAAATCACCTAACGCTATACAAGGGTAAAAAAGTGTCTTCGAACCCTATATTATGAAAAACCATAGGGTTCTAGGACGATTAAAGGGGTGAGCACTAGTATGTAACTCAGGATGGGGATAAAATAATGCCATTTCAAATCAAGACCAAACTCAGTGTACATGTTCATATAAATTCATACATACATATATATAAGGCGTAAGGAACAAGGTTTAGTATAAGATTTTAGACCATTAACTTTGGTTGTGTAGCTCTAATCGTCCTAGAAACACCCACGGGCGATATGGGTTCGGATGTCCTCATCTAAAGGTCCCTAGTGTGTGTTAGCCACTGAACTATGCACACAGCCACCAAGTCCCCCTTACCGACAAACGTGGTTTCCAGTATCGGCAGTGGGACCTCCACTTTCTACAACGAGCTACACAACCCCCTTTAAGTCCAAATTAAAACATTTACACATAATTTATCCATTTAACCAAGGAGTTATCCATTTATAAATTTATCTAATGGTATCATCATACCAATTAATTATGCTTGCAAGCCAATTCCATTATGAAAAACCAAACTAATTAGCTATGAGACTCCAAAGTTCCAATTTTTAAATCAGTCCATGGCCACCAAAGCTTTTCAAAACTATTTTTATCTATTTAGCCATTAATGCAATGCATTAGTTTAGTAAAGAATACAAAACTGTGTTATTATCCATATTTCAAAACCAATTATGCAAGTGGGTTAAGGTTAATACTAATTCCAAACTAAAACCCATAAATTTGGGGGAATCTACAACTCCCATTTCTTTTACCATATCCATGCACCCAATGAGTTCCAAAATCCATCAATGAAGCATAAACAAATGCATACAAACCATGAGAATTCCATTTAAACAACAATCATCCAAAACCCTCAACCCAAATTTCAAAATCACACATCAAAACCATGGGAATATAAAACCATTGCTTGCCATCATAAAAAAACAAGTTTAACGGAAGATATACATGCCTGTAAATACCAAGAATTTGAATAAAAAAAATCACACTTTGAGCCATAGATAACCTATCCCTAGAAACCCTAGCCTTGCTCTTGATTGGGGAATTTGAGAGAGAAGAGTAGTTTATGATTATGTTAATTGGGTGGATATAGGGCCAAAGGATGGTTTTAAGTTGTTGGAATAGTGTAAAGGAAGGAAAAATACCAATTTACCCTTCATGAAAAACGTGCAGGAAAATAACTCTCAGTCGTTATCGGTCTCGTAACGACTCATGGTCAGTGGCCACGAGTCGTCACCATACTTGTAGTCTTGGCAGTGACTTAGGGCTACCTCATTGGTTTGATCATGAGTTCCACCCTACGACCCTTGACCAGACCTTACGACTCGTAGGGCCCTAATCTTTATCAGGAAAGAAACATGGGTAATCCTCAGTGGTTGGACTACGACAAGCACAATATGACTTATCACCTGAGCCGTACCTTGAGTAGTGTGCTCAAATCGCAAGGAAAAATTTAGAGTCCAGAACCTGGGGTATTACTTTAAGGCACAAGTATAAACTGCATGTTCACTCTTAGCCCGCAAGAGTATAGACTATGTACGACTAAAAAAAGTCCACTAGGTTGAAAACCTCGAAAAAGGTGACCTAGGAAAAAGTTAGAACAAAAAATAATATATATATATATTTTTTTTTTAAAAAAACATTCACCCAGAACTACGTTGTGACTTGATCCTTTTCACTGAGGTGCGTAGGCACTTGAAATTTCATTCTAAGTTCAGAGGCGTTTTTTATTTTTGTATTAAATTATTCATGATATTGTTTTATTTTTTTACTTAAATTTTATGATATTAATTACCTACAATATGATGCTTTAAGACTTTTAACGTGATATTAATCTAGTTGATTCTCTTTTCCTTTTTTAACATGAAATAAGTTTGGTAAAAAAACAAATCCTATAACTAACCAAACACTAAATCTAAATAACATTAATATTACATTTATAGTTGTTCTTTTCACGTTGTTCAAATCCTAAAACTAACTAGATCCCTAAAGTTTTACTTCAAGCAAAATTGTGACATTGAAGACATTTACTATACATATTTAAATTCTAAAATTTATTATTATATTTTAATAATTAATAATAATTTAAAAAAATAAGTGAAAAAGCAATCTAATCTATTGTGAATATTTTAAATAAAGGTGACATTAATATAGCAGATTCTCTTTTCCTTTTGTATCATGAAATAATTTTGGTAAAAAAACAAATACTATAACTAACCAAATTCTAAATCTAAATAACATTAATATTACATTTATAGTTGTTCTTTTCACGTTTTTCAAATTCTAAACTAACCCGATCCCTAAAGTTCTACTTCAAGCAAAATTGTGAGATTTAAGACATTTACTATAGATATTTAAATTCTAAAAGTTATTATTATATTTTAATAATTTAAAAAAATAAGTGAAAAGATGATTTAATCTATTACAAATATTTTCAATAAAGGGCACGTGTGTAAATGCCTGATTGAACCTATTTTTAGTTCAAAAGTTCATTCAAGAGACACTTACGAAAAAAATTCCGATTACAACCGAAAATCACAAAAAAAAAAAAAAACATTGGCTCTCTTCTAAGTGGAGTTTGGTATCTATATGAGTAAAGTTTGAATTTAAAAGCTAAAATATTTTACTAACAATTTGTACGCAGCATAAATAAGAAACAAATTTTCTTTTAAGCCGAAATAGTGGAGAGATCAAATTCTTTTACTCTTTTTCTATGAGATTAAAAATTTTCTCTTCTCAATTTCTTATATAATTTTAAAATACATTTAAAAGATCAAAATGAATAATTAATAAAAACATTTAAACCTCACTTTTAATGGCATTAAAAATTATAGAACTTTCCTTTTTAGTTATAACTCCTTTCATTTGTTTCGATGCCTTCTTTTGCTTCTCAAGATTTAAATTGCGGTAACTTTAGAAAGAATTATTTTAAATCATATTTTTATTAATCACATTAATAGGAGAAGAAGTGCAACTTACCGTGCATATCATATCATTTTGAATATTAAATTATAATTTAAAAATAATTTAATTCAATTTGGCTTCAAAAATAATCTTAAAATTGTGTATATTTAGTACTAATTGATGTCTTCTTCTTTTTTCGGCTAAGAATCAATGTGAAATAACTGGAATCTTTTACCAAATATTATAAAAATTAAATTAAGTAGAATTTTTGTTAAGTTTACAAACAATTTAAATTCCAATCATAAAATATGTTAATCGTATTGAACTTAAATCAAAATTAATTTAACAACTAATACAATTATAGCAATTGGCATAAACGAATCATTCTACTGTAAAAAGAAAAATCAATATGGGACGAAGGGTGTACATGACAAGTGTAAGATCACAAGATTTATAAGACGACACACACCCTTTTAATTATTTCTTAAACTCCATGCTTAATTAAATTAATACACTTAAATTGAGACAGATCGAGCAACAAAAATTTTACCTGTCAGACTGAGTTTAAACAAAGATGATATTTGATCTCTCTTCTAAAGCCCTTAGGAAGGTTGCTTATAATCTCATACTCTTCAACCCCACACGTTGTTGTAAATCTTTGCCACTTGTAATTCTGACCCTCTACTTGAATTTTGAAGGCAACCTTTTCCTCATCTGCATGCAAGAATATCTTCACCAACATTATATTATTATACACCATAACATATATAAGATATAACCTATGAATGTACATAGTATAGTAATTGACAACAACAAATCATCATATCACTATTAACTAAAAGAAAGAAAAGATAAAATATTACATTGAATGAAAAAAGTTGAATCAAAAATTAAAAAACAAATAAAGAGGAAGAAACGACAACAACGATTTGCAAAAGTCACTTATATAGAATTATAGTGTAAGCAAATAATTATATATGGTAGTATTTTAATTGATTTAGAAATCTACTAAATATAGGAGTTCTTATTTCTTGAATATAAGTAAATAATTATATAAGGCATATTTTAATTGATTTAAGTCCTAGTTTTGTAAGAACTAAAATTCAAGTAATAAATTTTCATCCAACATTAATTATGATTAGTGTCTATTGCACGTATAGGCATTTCATCCAACATTAATTATGATTAGTGTCTATTGCACGTATAGACATTTATACAAGATTAATATTATAAGGTAAATTTTAGTTACAATTAAATCCTAAATAATTGTAGGACTTCCTACTTAAATCAAGAAGAAGCGACAACAAAGATTTGCAAAAGTCACTTAGATAGAATTATAGTGTAAGCAAATAATTATATGGTAGTATTTTAATTGATTTAGAAATCTACTAAATATAGGAGTTCTTACTTCTTTAATATAAGTAAATAATTATATAAGGCATACTTTAATTGATTTAAGTCCTAGTTTTGTAAGAACTAAAATTCAAGTAATAAATTTTCATCCAACATTAATTATGATTAGTGTCTATTGCACGTATAGGCATTTACACAAAATTTATATTATAAGGTAAATTTTAGTTACAATTAAATCCTAAATAATTGTAGGACTTCCTACTTAAATCAAAATAGGAAAAATTTAATTATGAGATTATTTTAGTTAATAATAGCCTTAAATATTTTGAAATAGTAAATGACAGCTTTGTTAGTTGTTGATGGAAAATTTGTATCACAAACCAAATAGGAGACAAAGACGGAAAATAGCAAAAAAATTTCCAACTAAAATAATTGATTTCTAATAAATTTTATAGAAAGAAAAGGTGAAAAGATTAAGTCTAAAACAAAGTCTTTGAATGAAGAGCAAAATGTCTAAATCACTTTTTTAAGGGTTTTCAAACTTTTAATATAGATACTAGTTTTTAACGTACATTGATGTGCCTTGGAAACATGGCACATTCGGCGCTTAAAATAAGGACTTTATGCTTGGACTTAGGTTAGTTTGATGGATATGATACCATTTGTTGCATTGTTACAGGGAAATTAGGTAGAAAGTGGCTTGAGTTGAAAAGGTTGAATAAGAGTTTGAAAAGAATGAAATGTTGGTCAGGCTACGAGTCATTAAGACGTCATACGACTCATAGCCCAAACCATAATGATGGCAATGGCTAAGGCTAAGCTGGAGGAGCAAAGTATCAGATGTTAATAACTCATAAGGAGTGAATACGAGTCGTAACATACAATTGTAAATAGAATAGTGAGTTATGATGAAGTCCAGAAGTGAAGTCATATAAGACTATAAGTCGTAAGGTCTAGCTACAACTCGTAGTGAATAATCATAAAGAGACCAGTGTTCAAAGTCCTAAAGTTGAAGGCACATGTGATAACGAGTGCAGACCATGAGTCGTAAGGAATGGCTATGAATCATGGTGATGAATTGTAATGACAACAGAACTTGAAGCCCTGAAGATGAAAGTTCACTAGAATGCTGACGACAAGCAGTATACGACTAGTAAGGAGATGTTACGAGTCGTAATGATCACCGACTTACATTCCTTATTCTATTTTTATTAGGATTACTTATAATTTTGAGATACTATAAATACCTTAGGGTTATTCCTTTATTAGGTTACACACCTTGAAAGCACTTTTACATTACTTTTAGCATACTTTGATCATTAAGATTTTGTTCTTGAGATTATTGGTTTCACATTCAATTAGAGATCTGGGATTTTACTCTTTCAACATTGTGTAATTAATTACATGTGTTCTTCATTGATCATCATGGATTATTTCTTGAACATGAGCGGCTAAATTCCTTTACTGGGGTTGTAGGAATGCTGGCAGATTGGCTACTTAACAAAACTGAGAGATTTAACTATGCTACTATATTTGCATGTATTTCAACCTTCTTCATATTAATTGGACCCAAGCTGGTGTAGAAGCTTGGTGATTTTGGGTGTATTTATGCACTCTAGTGTTACTATTCTAGCTTATTTAGTCTTATTTTTACGACAATTCATGTGCTTTATATGTGATGATGATATAAAAAAGTATATAAGTGTTCAAGGATATGATTACAATGGTTAACAGTGTTTTCAAACAACTTTAACTTAATTGAGTCATTTAGAGTTCAATCGAGTAAACTAGTTTTACTAGCTTGAGCTAGTTGTGTGTCTAGTTGGTTTTATGGGATTATAATGTGTTAAAGGAGTTCCAAATAGTTTCAATGTGTAATTATGAGTGGAATAACTTATTGGTAATGTGCAAGGTTCAATTTGAATAACTCAAGAGTCGAAACATAAAGTTTAAGATTATCGTGGGAAGCCTAGTCTTAGCTTGTGTTTTTGATTCATTGTTATAGATATTGTGTTGTCATGATCTCTAATTCGTGGTGTGTGATTATGTAGGAAGCTTTATGAGATGATTATGGTGATATATTGATGATATAAAGTCTGGAAATCCATTGGAAATACACTACAAAACGCATGGGATAAATATTGGACGACCAACACTTAACCAAAATATTGGAGGTTAATTCCAGTGAACCAACGTGATAGAGACGTGGCGCACTACTCCCTTGATGAGATTACTAATGACCCGCATTGATTATTCCATGAAATATCCAAGGTGATGAGACACTCCCTCCAATGAAGTACCCAATACGCCGCATCACCTATTCAAAGCACGGCCAAAAGTACAATTCATATCCTACACGGCTTAGGCTTATATTCTTCTATAAATACCCAACCTTGTACACGTTATTGAGAATCTTGGAATGTCTTGGACAATTGAGGAGGCTGCAGCAACTTTTATTTTAGTTTTTTCATTCTTTAATTTAGCTCTTTTATGTTTTTGATCAATCATACAATTAATTGGATGATGATTATGACTATGAGTGGCTAAGAACTCCCTTTCCGAGGTTAAAGCCAAGAACATGACTACTATTGTTTTGGATTAAGTTTGTTTGATTTGCTTATCATTACTGGTTGTGTGTTCATTCTTGTTTTAACTATGTGGAGGCTTGATCACCATTAGAATACATCTATTGTCAACCTTGTGATCTCGGGAGAGGGAATAGGAAGATAGAATATGGGGATAAACAAAGGTTCGTAGTCTTTTATGAAATAAGGAATACAAATTAGCGTCTAGGTTAGGGATGCACTTAGAATCCTTACTTGATTCACACGTAGGAAGATAGCTTAAAGAGCTTAATTGGATTATTACATCTCTGCTCAATGATATAGTTGTAATGTCCAAGTTAGAAAAACGATTAGAGATTGGGAGACCATGAGCATGTAATTAACCCTATGAATCAACAACCAAGATAAGCGAGTTAACGAATGAAGTTCAATAACGTAGTGTGATTATTCGAAATGCTTTAACCTTGGGCTTTACTCTATTGATTGTCTCAAGACCTTTATTTTACACATTGTTTACTTTACTTGCAATTTACAATAATCAAAACATCTCTTTTGGTTACTTTTGAATCAATTAAATTTGAATTGTGAACTGAAGTCAAATAGCGGTTGGAATAGGTTCCTATGGGATCGATATTCAGCTTTCTTGAAGGCCATTATATTACTTGGTAGACCACGTACACTTGTGTATTTACTTGGGCGATGTCAAGTTTTTGGCGCCGTTGTTGGGGACCAGTAATTTGGCAACTGTTTTATCTTTAGTTTTGCTTTTTTAATTTCTTTAGTGTTTTATGCTTGGTCTTGATTTTGTATTTGTATGAAACAGGTTTTCAAAGTAGTAAGCTGGCAAGGGATCAAGAATTAGTTAAACCAAGCTCCGAACCCGAGTAACATTTTTATCAATGAAAGAGATAAGCAATACTTCTCCCCTGTATTCTGCAAATCAAAGAAGATCAAGATAATCTTGCTATCATGGCTAAAGAACAAGTAGTCTGCATGATGGTTAGAGAAGTGGCAATCCCACTTTCGATAAATCTGACCTCTTCTTTTTGGAAACCAGTTGCTGGAGGGAGGTTCAAGATAAAGAACAATATGGTTCAACTGTTTATTAGTAGTGGACAGTTTACAGGGCTTGTACATGAAGATCTACAGGTCCACTTGCAAAATTTCATTGAGCTCACTTACATATTCATTTTGAAAAATGTGAATGTTGATTATGTGAGGCTAACACTCTTCATCTATTCACTATTAGGGAAGCCAAAAAGTGGTTGAACTCTGAGCCATTAAATTCAGTCACATCATGGGATGGCTTAGCATGAAAGTTCCTCATTAGGTTCTTTTTGTCTGGAAAGACTGCAAAACTTCACAGTGAGATAGTGAGCTTCAAGTAGAGGCTAGATGAGAACCTCTATCATGATTGGGAGCTATTTAAGGAACTTCTTCGGGACTGTCCATATCTCAACAGTCCAATAAGGTACTTTCTCATAATTTTGTAGAATCACTTAATCACAACACAAAATTTTTGCTAGATTCAGCTGCTGGAGGCCAAGTATTGAAATTGACTTATGATGATTTGTACACTTTATTGAACCACATTGCACAAGGAAATTCAAAATGGCATGGTGATTCTAGGAGTGCTACGAAGAAAGTTGCAGGTGTGTTAGAGGTGGACCAATATACTACTTTATTATCTCAGGTTTTTACATTACAAAATTTGATAAACACTCAGTTCAGTAGCCTAAAAGTGAAAGCTACACATCCTGCAGCATCTGTTAAAATAGTTTAGTGTGAGGTTTGTGATAATAGTAGTGATTCTGCAGCCATGTGTGCTGCAAATCCAGAGTCAGTGATGTATATTAGCAATGTTCAGAGGCCCAATTATGGTAATTCCTACAACATGAAGTGACAGACTCAGCCTTGGAACGCCCAGCAACAGCAAATTCAGTAACCATAGGCACAAGGAAATCAGTCAACTAACAACTTGGAAAAGAAGATGAAGCAGATTTTAGCTTATCAAACACAGTTGGCTATAGATGTAAAGAATTAGCAAGCAGCCATAAGAAGCTTAGAATTGCAGTTGGGGAAGTTATCACAGACACTAAATACCAGGCCTCAAGGTGGTTTGCCAGGAGATATAAAAAACCCAAAACAAGTAATAGAAATCACTTTGATAAGTGGTAAAGAGATTAATGAAGAACCTCCAAAGGCAACTAAGGAGGTAGATGTTGATGTGGTAACTGAATAGGTAAATGGCAGAGTTGTTGAAAAGTCAAAGAAGTCTGAGTACTCGAAGGAAAAATTTGTTGAAGGAGTGAAGAAAATCCCACAACTACCTTTACCACAAAGGAATATGAAGGCAAAAGAGGATGCGTGCTTCAAGAATTTCTTTGACACGTTGAAAGAACTACACATTAACTTACCTCTTTTAGATGTTTTGTAAGAAATTCCCAAATATGCTAGTACTTGAGGAATGGTGGCTAATAAAGTTAAGTTGTAAGATATGGAGGCGGTAGCACTCACTGAGAAGTGTAGTTCTATGGTGACTTAAAATATACCCAAGAACCCTAGGAAGCTTACTCTCCGCATTAAGATTGGCAACAGCGAGGGGGTTCAATCACTTAGTGATTTAGGGAAAAGTATCAACTTGATGCCCTTATTATTGTTCAACACATTGGGTCTGGGGAATCCTAAACCGATCTCTGTACTACTTCAGTTGTCAAATGGGACCATACCCCATATCGACGGAGTAATAGAGGATATTCTTATAAAGGTTGGTAAATTTATTATTCCTGTTGACTTTATTATTTTAGATTTGTAGGTGGACAAACAGGTACAAATCATCTTAAGGCATCCATTTTTAGTGACCAGTGGAGCTTTAATTAATGTGAGAGAGGGTACGCTCACAATAAGGTTGGGGGATGAAAAGGTAGTTTACAAAGTTTACAGATCATTTAACACACTATACCACTATAAAGACTTGTGTATGATTACTGTGATTGAAGAGGATAAGTGTGAGGTGGTGGAGCTTGTTCCACAAAAGACCTCTTTGGACACTCTCATTGAGCACCCTAAACCACAACCACCTAAGCCTGATATGATGCAAATTGATGAGTCTGAAAAGGCTATAGTTGAAAAAGTTGTTGACCTTGAGAGTTCACACTCAAGATGTCAAAAACAAATAAGAAAATGGCCTCCAAGTATGAATAAAAGGATGAAAGAACTTGATTAAGTTGAGTTGGGTCGTGCTGCGACACTAAATCAGGAGTTTCTTGGGAGGCAACCCAAGTTAAGTAGGTATATTTTATTTTTAAGTTTTTTTATAGTTTTTACTTCACGTAGTTTTAGTTTTTATTAAGTCACAGGTTGAAGGAAAGTCCGAGTACCGAAAACCTAGGCTAAAGACCATAGCGAAGAGTGAGTGTGGGGTCCCCAGATCCTTTTGACATTTAAGAAATGCTACTAGCTAGGCCTAGAGGCCTCAGAGAATATTTCTATCTCTACTTTTAAGTATACTTTGGGGACAAAGTAGATTTTTAGATGTGGGATGGGGAAATTTCCATTTTTAGTGTCAATTTAAATTTTTTAGGATTAGGAGTAAGTGAAATGTTCTTGTTGGTATTATAGTTGATTACAGGATGCAAGTGTTTTTATGTGTAAAAGCATATTAATTGTGTGAATTGTCACTTTACAGACTCCTAGGCTCATGTTTATGACTCTTGAACTTGTTGATGTAAAGTTGAATTCATGCAATTTTTTGGTTGAGAGTCTATAATGATCCTACATGAGTTGAGCATGTTCCATGTGCGTGTGAGGTATTGTATATTCCTTTTTGCATGTGATGTCTAGAACTTGCCTGGTGTGTGTGCAAAGTGAAATAAAAAGTGCGGGTTTAGGAGATGATATAGGCATTTCCTTGATAGCCTAGTTTTATACCATCTTTTTGACCTACCTTTAAGCATAATCCTAGTAAGTCTCATTGAGCCTTTAACTTTTTCTTTGGAAGCCTTGTGTAAAGCTTAATCCCTTCTTTGATAGACCTTAATTTGATCCAAAGCTCCTAGGCTCTTTTAAAAAATTAATTGAGTAAGGAGTTTGAGAAATAAGAGGAGAAAAGGTGATATTAAAGCCCCAAAATGATAGTTATTGGTGTGGAAAAAAAGTGATATGTCTTGTGGTGGAGAGTTGAGTAATGAAAATAATAAAAAAATTTCAAATTGAATAAGTTGTGCATAAAATACTCCCACCATAATGAATGTAATTGAGCTTAAAAAGATGAGATGAAAACAAAAGAATGGGGTAGACAAAAGTGGTGTAATTTGGTTGTTGGATATTGGTTTTAACTATATAATGTAGTGTATTAAAGCGCTTACGGAAGATAGTCCCTATTCCAACCTTGTACACTTTATTGATAATCTTGGAAAATGTTGAACAATTGAGGAGGTTTCTCAAAATTTTTTTTAGTTTTTAATTCTTTAGTTTAGCTCTTTTATGTTTTTGATCATTCATACAATTAATTGGATGGTGATTATGACTAAGAGTGGCTAAGAACTCCCTTTCTGGGATTAGAGCGAAGAACATGACTACTATTATTTTGGATTAAGTTTGTTTGATTTTCTTATAATTATTGGTTGTGTGTTCATTCTTGTTTTAGCTATTTTGAGGCTTAAACACCCTTAGAATACATCTATTATCAATTTTGTGATCTCGGGAGAGGGAATAGGAAGATAGAACGTAGGGATGAACAAAGTAAGGTTCATAGTCTTTTATGAAATAAGGAATACAAATTAGCATCTAGGATAGGGATGTACTTAGAAGCCTTACTTGATTCACATGTAGGAAGATAGCTTAAAGAACTTAATTGGATTATTACATCCCCGCTCAATGGTGTAGTTGTAATGTGCAAGTTAGGAAAATGATTAGAGGTTAGAAGGCCATGATCATGCAATTAACCCTACGAATCAACAACCAAGATAAGTGAGTTAATGAATGAAGTTCAATAATATAGTATGATTATTCGAGGTGCTTTAACCCTAGGTTTTACTTTATTGATTATCTCAAGATATTTATTTTACACATTGTATACTTTACTTACAATTTACAATAATCAAAATATCTCTTTTGGTTACTCTTGCATCAATTAAATCTGAATTGTGAACTAAAGTCAAATAGTTGTTGGAAAAAGTCCCTGACGGCTTTTTTGAAGGACACTATATTACTTGGTAGACCACGTAGACTTGCATGTGCACTTGAGCGTTGTCATTTGGAAATTGCCTGTATTCGAGAACGTCCTCACAAGGGAGTTTAAGATTGGGAAAAGGAGGTTACAATAGTGATTCGAGGCTATCAAACCTCATCTAATCAACTCGAAACTTAAAAGGTGAGAGTTGTACTGACGTTATATAAAATAAATAGCAAGATGACACCCTAATACTCACAAGGTAAAAGGTGAAATCTATTAATGCGTTCACTAGACGATTGATAGTACATAGCTTGTCAATATTGCTTATAGAGCAGAAGGTTAGGTGAATTAAACACGAGAATTTTATATAGATATGAATCCAGGGGGAACACAATCCTAGTGTTCGTCTTCTACTATTTACAAACTCGAGCATTTAAGTTTGGTTACTTACTGTTGACTTCAAATGGCCCCATATACTTTTTTGCACTGTTCGTGGATTTTGTCAAGTTTAAGATACTATTCAATGTTTTTCCTATAGGATCGACCCCAAACTTAGTTGGGTTACTATATTTTCCATCTACCATATAATATTTCTTTGGAGGTTAGTTTTGGGCGACATTAAATTTTGGCATCGTTGTTAGGGAAGACGGTGTGAATTATTAATTGAAGTTGGTAAAGTTCATGAGTTCTTATTTTTTATTCTTAGTTGGGTATACAATGTTGTATGCCTAACACTAGGAGTCAAGGCAATCCCTTACTCCTTATTGATCCTGAACTAGAGAAAATTTTACAAATACAATAAAAGATGTCTGAGCAAATTCGTGATGGTGTTCCTGCTGGGGTTAGAGATCCTCAGAATGTACCTTCTCCTCTACCCACTGATCCACAGAATGTTGCCAATAGACAAATAGAGCAAATTTTAGTAGAGGTAGATAAAGAGAGAAGAGTGTAATACCTCGTACTTTTCCTAGCTTGACAAGTTTCCCAAGAATGTTAGAAGCTTTCTTTGAAGAGTTAGAGCCTTTTTAGTGAGACAGTGTATCACCTGAGCCTTCAGTGTGTCGCAGAGATAGCTCAAATGGTAATTATCAATTTACAGTGTTGCTCCACGATAGTGACGCGTCGCGCCAAACTTCTAGGTCACAGATAAGGTAGAAACTCAATAGCTCCGCGTCGTGCCACCATGCAATTTCCCATTTGTCACTTTCCAGTGACTTGGCATGATAGTGGCGTGTCGCGCCAAAGATGAAAATCAGGAAATTTTCTCAGAAATTAAAGACGCGTCCAGGGTTAAAAGGGTCAATTTCCCACCCCTATATACCCAATAACACCTGATTTAGTCATTCTTCACCCAAAATATACTAGTTTCTCTCAAGAACAAGCTTGGGTTTCTATTGGGGATTCAAATTCAAGAAGGTTCACTGTCAATCCTCAAGAAATCACATCCCAGGTATGCACAGTGTTCATTCATGGACTCCTTTCATCCATGAAGCCCGAGAATCTTTTTTCTAAGTTTAAGTTTATGGATTTCTTTATGAATTTCATGTTGGGTTTGTTTTGTTTATGTTGAGAATGATCAATTGAATTGAAATCCATGTTGGGTGATCAATTTTATATGGAATTGATTTGTATAGATGTATATTCATGTGAACCTATAAATAAACCCTAGGATGATGAAATTAGAGATAAATCATGATGATTAATTGTTGTATAATGTTGTCTATATGTGCTATGCCTACCATGTGTATGATTAAATGCCTAGATGAAGGAACAATAACCAACTAGTATGATATCATGAAATCCCCATGTATGTACAAGCTTATGCATATCACATGTTTGATGAAGTGCTTTAATATATGAATTATAAATTGTATTGTTGGTCATGTGTTTAAGTAAGCCATGCTATATCAGTTTCTTCTCATCGAGTCCCGGGGGTACTTGTACCCGAATATTTAGTTGTGTGCCCAGAGCCATGTCATGTTTTCTTAATCTCCTCAGTTAAGCTATGATCCATAGAACTTAGTCGGTCATGTGACTCAGGAAATCTCAGAAAATCTCAATAATTTCAGTAGCTCTGTAATCTCAGTAACTTCAGTATTCTCAGTCAGTCCTCAGAACTCAGTACATTTCGTTAGTCAATGAAACTCAATAATTTCAGTTTAGCTCCACTAGACAATACCACTAGTATCAGTTCAGTCCAGTTAATTAGCTCAGTTCACTTAATCAGTTCAGTGTCTTTCAGATGGGAGTAGGATTCAGCACCAAGCGAGCCTAGGGATGGGGACTCACCCGCTAAATAGGACTGAGATCCCTAGAAGCAATCCCTAAGTTCCAGAACTACGTAGCTAGCATAAGTATGAGATGTTACCCATTAGATAGGAATGACATACTCAGGGATCACCGATTAGTGCATTTAAATGTATAAGACTGATCCTAGGGGTCACCTGCTAGATTAGGACTGACTCCACAACAGTTGTCTTTACCAGTGTCACAGTACTGACACCCTTCCAGCTGGGGTTACATGTTGTACCCCAGTTAGTGTAGTATGGGGCATGTTGTTAGATGAATACAACCCATAATTTCAGTTACAGAATCAGGATTGTCAGATACAGTCAATTCAGCTCAGTAGTATAAATTTAGGACTGTCAGATACAGTCACTCCTTATCATTTTAAATAGACTCTGAGATCACCCACTAGATAGGACTGGTCTCAACTATGGTCAATCAGTAATGGTATCATCAGATTTAGAGATCACTCGCTAGATAGGACTGATCTCAGATTCAGTTACTCAGATACAGTACGAAACTCAGCTAGTTCTATCAGATTCAGTACTGTCAGATATAGTCACTCATATTATCAGTTATATCAGTTATCAGAACTTATGTTATTAGCATTTAGCTTTAGGACTGTCAGATACAGTCAACCAGATAGTTCTTCATAATCAGAACTGTCAGACACAGTTATCCATGTATCAGTAACATAGTATCAGTCCCTCGGTATTCAGTAATATAGTATCAGTTTCTCACTCATCAGTGACTCAGATGTCAATGTCAGTAGACTCAGTAGTCAGAACTCAGTATCCAGTCCTATCATGATCTCAGTTACAGTTACATATGCATGAATGTATTCTCACATTCATGTTAGTCAGTCAGTTAGTATTGTTTATACATATGAACCTATTGCATTCAGCCTACCTCACTTGCATACCAGTACATTCAAAGTATTAACGTATTTGCCCTATAGTGTCTTATACCATAGGTTTAGAAGCACGAGCTCCAGAGAACCAGTAACATCCCAGTTCAGTGATCAGAGTTAGCAGCGAGTCCTCATCCTTCGAGGACATGATGATCACATTACTATTTTAGTTTTTAGTTTATTTCAGTAGTTGGAGTTAGTTGGGGACATATCCCATCAACTCTTTATTCAGACAGTTTACAGGTTTTTAGACTACAGTATGTTTAGACAATTATCTCAGTTGTTTTGGTATTGTTATACCATATTTTTTAGTTATGTACTAGTATTGAACCTTATGGCCTTTTAGTTCATGTTTCTACATTTACGATATTATTACTATTATTTAGTGCTCAATTTATAGATATCAATCATGGGTTAGCTTATGGTCCTTCGGGGTCATGGGCACCGTGTAGTGTTCTGGGTACCAGCCTTGAGGCATTACAAGAGTAGTCGAGAAGGCCCAATTGGATCAACAGGCATATCTAGCTTTACCAAGATCTATAGAGGATCATCGAGCACCACTTGATGTAAAGTATGATAGAGGGCGTGGTGGTAGAGCTAGAGTAGTCCTAGCTTATCTGTATTAACCACCTTATGATAAAGATGAATACATGGGTTATGTAGAGACTGTTAAGACTGGATCCACTGTTCCACCTGCTTTACCCCCTAATATAAGTTTGATATTACCAGTGCAATGATCCAGCTGCTGAATCTAAGGGGGTGTATTCTCAGAGGCAGAAACAGATAATGTAAACATGCATCTAGAAAATTTTACTTGGATATGCAATTCATATACCTTCCTGGGGTGGATCAAGAAGCATTGAGATTATGATTGTTCCCTTTTTTACCGACAGGTGAAACGCCATTATGGTTAGGGGAACTCCCCAAAGGCTCAATCACGACTTGGCATGAGCTGCGCATATATTTTTTGAATTAATTTTTCTCTCCTTCCAGGATGTTACTGTTAAAAGATGAGATCTATAATTTCCAGTAGTTACCTACAGAGTCTATGTATGAAGCATGGTTTTGATTCAAAAAGAAGCTAAGCATGGTACCTCATCACAGGATTCCAGGATCCAATTTGTTGGAGATATTCTATATATCCTTGAATATTAGTTCTAGAGTAATGGCAAACACAATATCTGAAAGTGCACTCATGCGTCTATGTTAGGAGATGGCCCAAGAAATGCTAGATGAGATTAATGTCACTAACTGAGGATGGAATACTCGAGAGTCTAATAGAGGGGTTGATACATATGCTATTGGAGTTGTAAGTGACTAAAGAGCCAGTGATGATATGGTAGCATAAGAAGTTGCACAACTCAGAACTGATATTGGGCTACTTTCAATACAATTTATAGCAATGATGGCTGAAAAGGTAAACATGGTGGGGGCACAGGGAGCTACTTCCAAAGCTTATGAGTCTGATGCAGATGAGGAAACAAAATATTTAGATCATGAAATGGTGGGTTTTTGAGACAAGGGCCAGGAAATCAAGTTCAAAACTATTATAATAATAGGTATTGAGATAGGAGTAGAGAATGAGATGGTGATTGAAGACGCAAGGATGACAACAAAGAAAAGAGCAAAAGTTATGTTCCACCGAATAATCGAGATACCGAGTCTAGAATGGAAGCATTGTTGTTAAAATTAGTAAGTCTAAAAAGGTCAAGAAAGCAGTCTTAAGGAGATTAAGGCAGATCTATCGGGGTTGAATCAAAAAGTTATGTTGCATGCCACCGTGATTAAATAACTGGAGCTGCAGTTCGGCCAAATGTCGACAATGTTAAATCAAAGGCAAACTGGAACTCTTCCTAGTAATATAGTACAAAACTAGAAGAATGATATTCATTTCTATGCCATTACCATTTGGAGTGATAAAAACCACCATGGATCCCCCATGCGCGATGTGGATGAGTCAAAGAATAATGTGGATCCCATGGCTGTTGAGGAAGCACCTAATATAGAAATAGAGAAATCATTAGATGTTGAGGATAATAATATGGAATAAAAAAGTAAGGGTAAGGTTTAGGAGCCTGTTCTGAAAATCATTCTAAGACCTTGACCACCTTAGCCTCAGAGAATAAAAAAGAAGTAGGAAGAGAGTGAATATCAAAATTTTTTGTCAATATTGAAGGAGTTGTCTGTAAATATTCCATTAGTTAAAGCATTGTAGCAAATGCCAGGCTATGCAAAATTCATGAAAATTCTAGTCACTAGAAAGCGAATCGTGAGCTATAAGTCTACTGATAATGTTCTTCACTATAGTGTTGTTGCCTCTAGATCGTTAGTAGAAAACAAGAAAGACCCTGAAGCCTTAACCATTCCATGCATTATTGGGTCTATCAACTTTGCTCGGGCTTTATGTGATCTAGGAGCAAGTATTAATCACATACCACTGGTTGTGTTTAAGCAGTTGGGGTTAGGAGTACCTAAACCAACATTGATGAGATTATTGATGGTTGACCGAACCATAAAATATCTAGTTGGTATTCTTTGTGATGTGTTGGTAAAGGTGACTTCTTTTATCTTCCCAGTCGACTTCGAGATACTTGAATGTGAGGTGAACTTTCAAATCCTTATCATCTTGGGTAGGCCCTTTCTAGCTATAGGTAGAGCATTGGTTGATATGAAGTTGGGACAAATGAGATTTAGGCTCAACGATGAAAAAGTAATCTTCAATGTATGCGAGTTAATGTGACAACTAGATGATATAAGAGTTATATCTATGATGGACTCTATTGATGATGAAGTTGATGTGGTGACTACTCTAATTGAAGAAAGGTTGGGTGATGAAGCTTTAGCAGCAGTGATTATAAATTTTAACAATGATGGAATTAAGACGAGATGGTTGGTGCTCTATATAGGAGAGGTTCATACACTTATGCTCCTAAGAAGCTTGATATGGACCTGGAGAATGGAACAACTCATGTCATTCATCTATCGATTGGACAACCACTAGTAATGAAGTTGAAGACCCTTCTATCCCATTTATACTATGCTTTCCTAGAAGCCAACAACACATTTCTAGTAATTATTATTGCGGACTTGATGGAGACTGAGGTAGATACATTACTATTTGTAATGCAAAAGTTCATACGAGCTATAGGATGGACTATATGGTTATTTTGGGTATTCCACCAAGAATCTACACTCGTAAAAGCCAACTTGAACTAGAGTATACAACAACTATTTAGCACCAGCAACGATTGAACCCTCCTATGCAAGAGGTGGTAAAGAAAGAAATCATCAAGTAGTTGGTGTCGTTTATCCTATTGCTGAAAGAAGTAGGTCAGTCCTATTCAATACGTCACAAAGAAAAGTAGCATTACAGTAGTGCCAAATGGGAAGAATGAGTTAGTGCCGATGAGACCAGTCACAAGTTAGAGAGTATGCATGGATTACATAAAGTTGAACACATAGACCCAAAAAAACCACTTCCCAATCCCCTTCATGGATTAGATTTTGGATAGACTTGCGAGAAGGGGCTGGTATTATTTTTTGGATAGCTATTTAGGGTACAATCAGATCACACTTGCTCCCGAAGATCAGGAAAAGACAATCTTTACCTGCCTATATAGAACATTTGTGTTCAAAAGAATGTCATTTGGGTTATGCAATGCTCCAGCAACATTTCAAAGATGCATGATGTTTATCTTCTCTAACATGGTAGAAGACACCATTGAAGTATTTATGGATGATTTTTCTGTAATTAGTGATTCTTTTGATGACTGTTTAATTCACCTAACCAATGCTCTACATTGATGTGAGGAATGCTTGGTACTTAACTAGGAGAAGTGCCACTTTATGGCGAAAGAAGGAATTGTGCTTGGGCACAAGATCTCAAAAAGAGGTATAAAGGTTGACAAGGAAAAATTAAAGTGATTGAGAAGCTACCACCACCAATTTCAGTTAAGGGAATTCAGAGATTTTTGGGCCATATAGGTTTCTACAGGTGATTCATCAGGAATTTCTCAAAGATTGCAAATTCTTTATGCAAACTTCTTGAGAAAGGGGTGATGTATGATTTCGACGAGGCATGTCTGAAAGCTTTTGAGTGCTTAAAAGAGTGGTTGGTGTTCATTCCTATTATTATGTTCCCTGACTGGTCCTTTTCATTCAAGATTATGTGTGATGCAAGTGGAGTGACTCAAGGTGCTGTCCTAGGCCAAAGGCGAGAGAAGATTCTGCACCCTATCTATTACTCCAACAAGACATTAAACCCTGCTCAGAAGAATTTTACTATGACTGAACAAGAGCTATTAGCAGTGGTTTTTGCCTTTGAGAAATTCGTTCTTATCTGTTGGCACTAAGGTTGTTATGCATACAGATCAGACAGCCTTGAAATACTTGATGGCGAAGAAAGATGCAAGCCTAGATTGATTTGTTATGATCTCTTGCTGCAACAGTTCAATTTTGAGGTAAAAGATTGAAAGGCTACAGAGAATCAAGTTGATGATCATTTGTCCAGACTTGAGGATGAAACAATGTAGAAAGTAAGGAATGGACTTGAAATTAATGATACTTTTCTAGACAAGCAAATTTTGGCAGCATCGCAAGACCTAATTCCCTGGTTAGCTAACTTTTCAAATTACTTGGCAAGTTATCTAGTCCCAGAAAATATGTCCTTAGCAGAGAAAGAGATTTATACATGATATAAGGAAGTTTTTCTGGGATGAACCTTACTTATTTTGAATCTGTGCGGATGGAGTTATTCGTAGATGTATCTCTGAAGTGGAGATAATGAGTATCCTTGAGGCTTGTCATTCTTTACCAGTTGGGGGTCACCATGGATGGATCCACACAACCCACAAGATCTTACAATGTGGGTATTACTGGCCTACAATATATAAGGATACTCATGACTTTGCTTTATCCTGTGACCAATACCAACGTCTACGCAATATCTCTAGGCAACATGAATTTCCTATGACCCCTATTTTAGAATTAAAGTTGTTGGTGTATGAGGTGTTGACTTCATGGGACCATTTATGAGCTCATTCGGTATGAAGTACATTCTTGTGATGGTGGACTATGTGTCTAAATGGGTGGAAGTGATTGCGCTCCCCAATAATGAAAGAAGAAGTGTCACTGCTTTCTTGAAGAAGTATATCTTTCCTTAATTTGGCATGCAATATGTAATCATCCATGATAGTCGATCACACTTATGCAATCGCCTATTCAAAAATTTTCTTAAGAAGTATGGTGAAAATCATAAGGTGGCAACATATTATCATCCCCAGACTAGCGAACAGATTGAAGTGTCCAATAGAGAGATAAAGTCCATTTTGGCGAAGATTGTTAATGAAAATAGGACTAATTGGTCAAGAAAACTTGATGATACATTATGGGCCTACAGAATAGCTTTCCATACCCCCATATGTGCTTTCCTACATCAGTTGGTGTATAGAAAGGCATGCCACTTTCTTGTTGATCTTGAGCACAAAACACTATGGGTGTAAAATTGAACTTTGAGTGGCATAATGCAACAAAAGCAAGAATGAGTAAGGTGAATAAGTTGGATGAATTCTGACTCCGGGCTTATGAGAGTTATGCACTATACAAGGAGAAGATGAAGTTGCATCATGATCGAAAATCAAGAAAAGTGTATTTGAGCCAGGTGACCAGGTATTGTTGTATAATTCAAAACTTTGCCTGTATCTAGAAAATTTAAAGTCTAGATGGTATGGACCATTTACTGTAATGAGAGTGATACCATATGGTGCTTTAGAATTGAAGCGTGATGGTGAATCCCCATTCAAAGTCAATGGGCAAAGAGTAAAGCACTATATAGGTAGCACTGAAGAAATTAAGGTAATTGAGGATTTAAGCCTTGGTGAGTTTGAGTAACCAAGGCATCTGAGTCGTGTCGCGATGTTAAGTCAGGCGTTGTATGGAGGCAAACCATCTGGTTGGTTGGTGAAGTTTGAGTATCCAACCTAGCCACATCTTGTCGCAATGTTAAATCAAGTGCTTCGTGGGAGGCAACCCATGTTTTGTACTTATTAAATTATAGGGTAACATATGTGTTTCAGTGTGTAGGAATGGATACTGCATGAGTCAACCAAAACTTAGCTGAAACCAGGCCATATAGGGCTCTTTATGAGTCATAACCAAACATTATGACTCATGAGTTGGAGTCGTAAGGACCTGGAACTTGGATCACTCCTAGATAATTGGTCTTTGGAGTTATTACGACTCTCAAAATGAGTTGTAGTCAGTGACTACGACTTGTCACCTTGAGTCATAATGACTAAAGACCCAGGTAAGATTACAGCCTTTACAAAGGGAAACTAAAACTCATAAGCAACGTTTACAAGTAATAATCGAGACTCATAACCAAGCTTGACAGTACAGGCATCACGGGTCGACCCGACCCCAAATCGCGATTTAAAATAAAAGCGCACCCAAATTGGGCACCCGAATTACAAATTCGTGAATATCATCCATTTTTCTTGTCTACCAAGTACTAAAAAACAATCTCTATGAGTCATCACAAATTTCAAGTTCCAACTAAATCGTCTCCATAGAGCATTAGGGTTCGAATTTTAAAAACAATTTTCTTTGCTCAAGGATCCAAAGCTTCAAGTCAAGTTAGTACATTCTTTAAATGCTTTTCTTATTAAAGATTAATATAAAAAATGCTAAGAAGTAACTTGGATTCCTTATTAAGTGGCATGTGCTTAAAGCAAAAGTCCTAGTTTTCTAGGAGATAGAAATTGAAATTCAATGTAACTTGAATTTTTGCCCCTATAAACGTAACGATGGGATGTACTAGGAGTTGCATGGACCTAGCATAGTCATAAGAATGGATATTGTTGTTGTAGGATTAGGTATTGGAACTAAATAATTCTAAACCCCATGTTATATTGGACATGAAAATCCTAACGACTCGTAACCACACTTAACGAGTCATTATGAGACTCATAACAACTAATAACATGGAGAATTAGAAGAGTGTGGGTTCTGGTATCACTACGACTTACTTCAATGAGTCGTAATCAATCCCAACGACTCGTAGTAAGGAGTCGTAATAACTGGGGATGTTTATGCAGTATACAAAATATTTTTGGTCAGCTTACGTGTATTGGTAATGAGTCATGATTTAACATTATGACTAGTTAGGAGGACTCTTAATCTTATCAACAACTACTAACATGGCCTTTGTCTACATTATGACTCATCCAAATGAGTCGTACCAGTTGTTACGACTCATACCCCTAAGTCGTAATGAGTCCAGTACATTTACACTAACACAAAACTTTCTTATTTTTCTTTATTCTTATTAGAATTCACTAATTGATCTTATGCAAATAGCTACTCATAGATCCAAAGGGTGATTCATCATCGAAAAAAATGCCAAAGAAGAGCAATAATAAGAAACCTGCCCCAAAGTCCAATTACAAATTGGTAAACAAGGATACCGATGAGTCCAGCAGTGACATCAAAGAATATCCAGTAAAGGGGTAGGTAAAACCACAGGAGAAACTTCTACGAGAAAGAAAATAGCTGTGGAGGAAGACACACCTCTCAAAAGGACAAGAAAGAAGAATTCTTATACCTCACTACCACATTCACTGTCCTAGTCTGAAGAAGACAGTGATAATGATAATGAGAAGGTTGAATCTAAATTTGAAAAAAATGGTGAGGGTGAGAAAGAGGGTGATAATAATGAGGAGGTTGACTCTACTTCTGAATAAAATATTGATAAGAACGAGAGTGAGGAGCATGCAACTCTAATTGACATTCAGACACCACCACCACTTGATGATGTCCAAATAACACCTCCTAAAGGTGATGATACGATTGCAGTCAAAATATAGTAACCCAACAGAACTTGGGGTCGAATCCCAAGGGAACACATGGCTTTTCAGATCTCATCAATTGTAGTCAACAGGCAGAACAAGAAAAGTAAATGAGGGGGGGGGGTAGTTATAGTAATCTCGAGCAAGTAACTGTAGTGACTTCGTTTGTAATCAGTATAGGTGAACACTAGAATTGTGTTCCCCCTGGCTTCTCAACTCCGTAGGCTTATCGTGTTTCGCTAAACCTACCGATACTTTGCATATAGAATTGATAAGTTATGTACCTTCTGCAATATTTTGGATGAGCAGAAGGATTTCACCCTTTACCTTTTGAGTCTCAGGATGTTGCGTTAATAACCTTTATATTGATCCTAGTTAACTATTACCTTTTAAGTATCTAGTTATTAGGTTAAACCTAATCATCTTACTAAGATAGAACAAAGGAAGGTGGATTGATAGTTAAACTCCAAGTTACTGTTGTTTTTATCTTTTCCAAGCCACTACTTCTCTTTTGGAGTAAGCAGCAATATCTAGGCGGGATCCTGATGTGTAAATCCATTAAGAAAATAATCATAACAAAGATAAATCAATACATACATAGGTATCAGTTCAAAACAACGACAACACTACCCCTACTTCGTCAAGCCGTCAGGGCTTCCACAACCCTAACTATGGGTTTTAGCCACCCATGCTTGTAAAGGAATCAGTAACATTCATATTCTTAAGCATAGATGAAATCACAATGATAAGAAGAATTAAAACCCACAACTGTAACTGGATTAATGAACCCAAGTCAATACATAAAAATCCCAAGAAGAAAATCAGATTTTGGAATCAAAATAGTTTATGAATATCAAAAGAGTGTAACTCCTACTAAAAGACACATAAAGGGTATTTATAGTACAAGAGGAAACCCTAAAACCAAAGCTCGAATAAAATAGGAGAAAACAAGGTCGGTGGCCACATATGGTCTATACCTGCGGTCTAGTACCAAGCACAGGTAGCACCTGCAGTGCAGGTACAAACCGCAGGTACGGAAGCAAAAACCCTGCAAGTTTAAGTTTTGGTAATTTGGACTTCTAGTACTTGTTTTTACTAAATGCGGCCTATAGTTCCTACTTGCGGCCACATGTTGACATGGTAAATGCCAGGAGTCATCTCTTCTTTGATTTCTGAACATGCTTTGATCACAACAAGCTGGAAAATACTCGAATATCCATAATTGCTCCAAAAATGGCCAAAACACCTTTTTCACGAATTTATCATCCAAAACATGATTCCCTGCAAAACATACCCAAAAAACATCATATCTAACAAAATAGCCTTAGAAACTTGCATCTTTTCCTTGTTTTAACCATTGAAAGTGCTATATTTCTATAGCACATCACCATCACAAATTATATTACCCATCAAGCTTGCTTCGATGCCCATCGTTGAACAGTGGAGGTACCCCGAGATGCAGTCATATAATAAAGAAATAGAAATAAACCAATCTAGTAAAAAAATATGGAGAGAAGGTTGACTTCGGCAGGCATGTCTGAGCCCGGTTCCAACAATATCATTTTTAATGGATAATCACAGCTTTGGGGAAATTTATGACACACCACAAACTTTGGGGCATGTCGTATGGGCACCTCGAACACACATATACCAGAGGTCACCCGTAACCCAACCTAATCATCAGCAATCATCCACACGGGTCGGATGGATCCCGACCATAAAATAAGAATAGTGGAAATATAAGTCTAATAGCCAATGCTGGACAATATCAACCATTTCATTAATAACAACAGTCTAGACAATATGCCCAAGTCTACAGTTATCCACAAAACCTCTAAACAACCGAGTCAAAGATATGTCAGGATATGCCCCCGACAATAGCCAAGCACCAAACCTATACAAATCTATGACATAAATTAATATGACTATGAGAGGTAGGTCTTCTGAAGTATGAAAGATCACTACTTCAAGGTCAATGCACGAGTTCGCTAGAATATCTGTTCACTACGTAGAAGAAGAAGAATATGTTCTGGCGCCTACATCGCGTGGGGACATGATATGTCCAAATTATACCTCTCTTACGAGAAAGTAAGCGTTCGCTATAAAATATAGAACCCAATTGGGTTGCGTTTCAAATCTCACAGGGAATATCGTGTTCACTAAGTATTGTAACTGTTATTAGACTGTTGATCTAAGGTTCCGAAATAAAGGCGGTTTTGAAATGTTAACTGTGTTCTTTCGTATTTGTGTCACACAAAAGTCCAGCTACTGAGAGTTAATGTAGATGTAATTTCAATGAGAATAAATTAACTAGGGTTATGCTCACCAAGATGTTCAAACAATTAGGGTTGTGAGTTTGTGTCCAAATACTAACATATGTATTTAATTGCAAGAATTATTGAATTCTAAGAATTATCCACGTGTTTCTCAACCTAATGAGTGTTCACCCTTTACTTCTCTCAAACTTAAAGGATTCATGCATTATTCAATAACACTCTCATGAGGGTTGATCCTGTTAAGGCATTAACCCATCAACCCAAAGGGTAAACCTATGGAGTTCATGTGAATCACTTTTTTCCCAACATCCACTTTGTTGTCAGACAAGTGGAGTTCATGGGCTCACTTCTCAAGTTTCCAACCAAGATATGTCATTATAATGAAGAAAGATACATGCAATTTCGATAGATATTAGGAATCAAACCAATTCACAACCCTAAAATAGTTCTCTACATCAAGGCTCCCATAAACCTAGTTATGGGAGTTTAGCTACTCATCTCCGTATAAGAAATCAAAGATATAATGATGTTCATAAATGACTTCAAGAGGGCACTTACAAAAGTCACAATATTGTTCTTCTCAATATTCAATAAAAAATATCAAAACTAATAATCAGATCTTAATCTATAGATTCAAATCTCAATGAAAGTGTACACAACTCTCAATAGAGGAGAAAGTATGAAACTAAAGATAAAAGATGCAAACTAAACCCTAATACTTGATATTTATATGATTCCAAAACTGGGGTTTTAAAATTCAAACTCAGATTTTTTGCTTTATGGTCGACGGGTCAAGCGACGGTTTATCGCAGGTCCGACGGTCCATCGCCTGCACCATCGTTGGGTCTCCAGTGACTCCATTCTCTGCTTCTGGGCAACGGTTAGTGCGATTTCCCATTGCAAGGTCGATGGTCCATCGCCTGGATCATCGCAAGGCTTCTAGTGATTATACATTCTGTATCTTGGCAATGGTTCAGACTGATGGTTCATAGCAGAGCCGACATTTCATTACCTGGACCCTTGCAGGATGTCCATATTCTATGACTTCTGCTTTTGGTTGACGATTTAGAACGACGGATTATCGCAAGGTCGACGGTCTATCGCCTAAACCGTCGTTGCTTATTTTACCTCTGTTTTGCACAGATTGTCCAAGTAATCTTCCACACTCAGTTCTTAATCTGAAAGCACTAAAATACCATGTTAAATACAATAATGGTTTCTTGAAAACACACAATTATCCTAAGAAAAAGGCCTTAATATTCCGTCAAAATCCAGAACATCAACACCCTCAACTTAAGGTAATTGCTTGTCCTCAAGCAACTCAACACCAGGATACATATATGAACAACATTATGATGAGAATTTTATAGTAAAACCAACACAATCCTACAATTATTCCACTACCCATTTGATTATGCTATCTCAACATACATGGATCTACTACTGGCATTAACTACTAATTAGTATATTCGTAGCTACAGATACAACACCTCAAAGAATGAATAGAATAGATATAAATCAACATTCCCTCATAGCCAAAGAAGTCCACCTCATATCACACAGTTAAATCATGGATGAAACTAAGCTTCTCACTCTCAGAAAAAAGCTACCAACCATGTACACCTATAAACTTGCCCTTTTCATCTAATGTTCTCTCATAATTGACTCGCCAAGATCAAATAGGACTTGCTAAGGATTGTAATGAGGTTTTAGGCTTGGTGAGGTTTTTATTTGGATAAGTGAATTAAAGTAAATAACTTCAATCTCTTTACCCTTTTTGGTAGCTACTTACCAGAACTAAACACCCTTTCATTCATTCACAGTTATTCAACAACGCTCTTGTCATAACCCAGTTATATTTTTTTTATAAGATCATAATACAGCATCAGCTACCATCAACTTATGCTGATGTAAAAAGCTGAGGTGTAAAATATCTAATTAAATTGCTAACTAGACCAGGGCTGGATGCTACCCCTAAAATCAATTTCAACTCAACCTCCTAGGCTGCCAACAATCTAGCAGTAGCCACTCTCAACTTAGGTATTTTGCGTAAGTTAAAGTGCATAATTTTCATAATTGGACCAAGGCAAAAGCTAAGTGCTTAACACCTTCTACAGAGTGAATCAAACTTATTTGGATAGAAAAATACTAACACGGCTCAACAGGGTTGACAAAGGAAACACAATATTTTTGGTGGGTCAATCATTTGGCTAAGTGGACTAACAACACAAGGAGGCCTACTATCCTCTCTTATTGGGTCAAAACATACGACAACATCAAATGAACCAGGCAAGTTCTAGGTTTACCACTTATGTTAGAACTATACAAATACTCACCCACACAACACTGAGTTAGTTTCTATCCTACTAATTCTTGGGATCCAGATCACATAGTTATGCTTTGCTTCATGACTAACTTTTAATGCCATTATCAGAGTCACACATGGTTGCACAACACTTTACCACTTGGTAAGAGGAATTAATTATACAAAAATGAAAAACACAATTTTGCCATAATTAATTATCATTTATATATATACAACAAGGTGCTAACAGGAATGGAACTTTTATTTCATGCAACAACATTACCAACAGAACATGTCTTGAGGAAAGGAAATTCAACCCCACAGTTAATCCTAGATAAGAAATAAAAATGCAACAACTTAATAACAAACTAGCTATGATGATTATCCTAGATAGCACATGGGAGGAAAAGAATATCGGCAGCATAACCCCCCATAGTACAAGAACATTCTACCCCCAAAGAAAAATAATGCTTTGTCCTCAGTGCATATAATTTAAATACAAAAGAGTGGAAATACTTGCAGTGCCTCTTATTCATCTGAGGCATCGGTGAAGTGTGATGAGGCTCTAACGTCCTCACCGGGTGCAATGTTGGCCCCTATGGTGGTAGGGGCACTCAAAATCTCTTCCTCCAGAATTGAAGGTATCACCTGTCTAACAGTGTCTGAAATTTGCCCCCTGACTTGGGCAGAGCTTGTGGAAACACCCTCATCTTCATCTTGCATTCTCTTCTTCCTCTTCTCCTCTGATTTTTTTGATTTTTTATCACCTTCTACATCTAGTATTCTTCCAATTCTTCTGCTATCATGGTTGCAAGTTTTGTTTTCTTCTCTGCTTTTTTTGTAGCTCTCTCAGCTTTTTTATCTATTTCTGCTACTCTCTGACCTTTGTCCTTAATTGGTCGCCCCATCGAATAAAAAGTCCTTCATCCTCATCAATTGGAATCTACATTGGATCAAATATGGTCAGTTGTAGCTGCTGACTTATCTTATCCACATCATCTCAAATTTGTCTAATTTCTTCCATCAACTTTGCAAAGTCCGGGACAAACATGGCATCCAACTTCTTGTTTATCCGCTCCTCTATATTGACCGTTTTGAGCTATATGTTTTTGAATGAGCACACTTTTTCTTCCACAATTCTCTCAACAAAGGGTTTCAAAACTTCCCCCCATATAGCCAACTGCTTCCCAATCCTTTTCTATGCTTTTATTACTTTTGTAAAGTTTTCCTAGTTCATCCTGTATTCTGTATGTTGGGGAGGGACTGATGCAAAATCTGTTGTCCCCCCACATGGGCATCAAAGATAAACCTATAGAAGTAACAGGAGGCACGTACGTAGAAAGTGGTAATAGCATACCTGAAGGACCCTCTGCTGATTCAGGAACTGGCTCTGATTAAGTTTGTTGAGCTGGAGGCCTGTTTAGTCGCATGTCGAACTTCGAATCATCCCTACTTTTTTAGTATTCTGCTTGTGTATTGCCTAGACCGCATTATCTATTCCGCTGATCAAAGGTACCCTCGCTTGCTTGCACAATTTTGTGATAAGGCATGGAAATGGCAGTGCAGTCTGAGTCTTGTGAGCACGGTAAAACAACTCATTAGAAATGATGTGTCCGAAATCCACTGTTAACCCCTCAATCAAAGAAGTGATGATTACAACTCTACTGAGTTTTATGCGGTCATCCCCGCCTGTTGGCATCAATCTCAAACTCACAATTTCCCACCAAAACTTAGCCCTAAAGCTTAGGAATGACTTGGATATCTTTATACGGGGATTGTGTAACCATGCAGGCTCTTCTTCATCTGTTAGTATCCTACCTAACCACAGATTTTGTTGAGTCTATGTGAACAACCGATGCTTCAAGTCTAGTATTGCACCTGGTATCTGATATTCAGTCCCGAACAAAAATCTATTCAACGTACGATATGAGATGTCTATGTTAACTCCACGAACCGGGACTGTATCCAGCTTGTTCATGTCAGTAGTTGATTTTCCTGGGGAATAGTTCTTCTACAGCAAAGCCAAATAATTAGTGAAAAACTCACATACCAAATTGGTTGATAGGATCCAAGTGGTTTGCTCATCCACGTCAACTCATATTCATTGAATGGACATTCCAGTTCTGGGTACTCGGGCAAGTTTGTTGTCACAATCTGTTGTTCTTCAAAAATAGACCTTTTGATGGCTAAGCTATTTGGTGGTGCCAACCTTTTGTAGAAATGCTCTCTAGCACCCTCAACCTGCCACCTTATAGTTTCTCACACTTGGGGATCCTTGCGTCAAACCAAATTTAGGTCCCCGTGTTTTGGACTTTCCTCTTGGTCGGGGTTAGATACTTTAATACCTTCCTTAATTGAACTTGAGCTGGAGCTGCTGCTGCTACTAATTTTATCCTCCTCTTCAGACTGGGAGGATGAAGAGATGACTTGATGATATCATCGGGTGTTGTGTGCCGGGGTATCTGAATCTGGTGGTAGCCCTTGCCTGGCCCCTTGGACTCAACCTCTACCCCTTGGTTGGTAATTTGTTTACCATGATACCTGTAAGTGAAATGTTTATTAGTTCGTGGACTAAAACCAGAAGACAGAAAAACTTATGGACCAGCGACGGTCCATTGACCCAAACCGTCAGGGTCTTTCCAGTAACCTTGACTCTGAGAAAGTGGCGACGGGTGGTCGTCGGATATGCGACGGTCCATCACTCTGACCATCGCCTGCCATTTTCACTTTCAGGAGTTATTTCAGCATTTTGTCAAACACCTTGCATACACTTTATCCAAGGACTATTTTTATGGCCTTTTTATCAATAATACATATCCGTATTTTGCCATTTTCGGTCCATGGGTTACTCAGACTTCCCCCAAGATAGTGTATGATCGATTTCTACACACATCATCACTATATAATACCAAACATAAGAAGAGAATTGGTTCACTTGATTTCATTTATTTTCTCCATTGAAGATTAAGGAAAGATAGAGAGTGAAAAGGAATTCATACCTTGTTATTGCAATACACTACTCTGGCTTTGCACTTTCAAAACAGGACGCTATATGCCATCTTGTTTTAGAGATAAAATTTCTGTTACTTGTGATGGGGAGCAACAAAGGAAAGATAGACTTTAAATAGATAGGGAATAGGGATGTGGAAAGTCTTCAGAGAAAATAAAAGAATTCAGGTGCGTTGAATAGTTTGGGAGTTACTCAACCACTTTAAATCATCTATATTTAAAACCATTTGGGTCGGATAAAAATGAAAAATTTGGCTATTTAAATCAATTCGACCCGACCCGCTGAACTAGGGTTATGTGCGACGGTTCATGCGACAGTCCATCGCATAAGCGATGATCTATTGGGAGGCCCGTCGGTCACCCCCAAACTTTCTCAGCTTCTATTTTCCTACACTGTCAGACCTGCACACCTACACAAACCCTTCAACTTGTACAAAACAACAAATAAAACACCAAAACAACCTAAACTAATGTTTTACGACAACACACTGTGGGTTGCCTCCCATTAGCGCCTGCTTTATTATCGCGGCGACTTACTTATCTTGATTACTCAGACTTCATCGAGATAGATAGTACCAATACTCTTTATCAAGTCCTTTGGACTGATATAAAGTTTTACTCTTTACCCGTTGACTTTGAAGACACTTCCATCTTCATTTTCAAGTTCGACTACTCCAGAAAAGTAGACTTGATTAACTTTAAATGGGCCTGACCACTTGGACTTAAGTTTACCTGGGAACAGTTTGAGTCTGGAATTGAATAGAAGCACCAAGTCACCTTTCTGAAATTTCGTCTTTTTAATTTTGCGATCATGTTATTTCTTCATTCGTTCCTTGTATAGGCCAGCTCTCTCATAAGCTCCGAGACTGAACTCATCCATCTCATTAAGCTACCCCAGTCTCATATTTGCTGCCTCATTCTATTTCAAATTAAGACGCTTCAATGCCCACAGCTCTTTATGCTCTATCTCAATCGACAAATGGCATGCCTTGCCATAAACCAATTGGTATAGCGACATGCCAATGAGTGTCTTAAAAGTTATACGGTATACCTGGAATGCATCGTTCAGCTTCCTAGACCAATTCTTTCGGCTAGCATTTATAGTCTTGGCAAGGATAGCTTTGATTTCCCGATTAGAGATTTCCACCTGCCCACTAGTCTGTAGATGGTATGGAGTATCCACCTTATGCTTTTGACTCTATATTTTGCCAAGGCAGATTTGAATATCTTATTGCAAAGGTGTGATCCTCCATAGATTATGATGGTACGTGGTACCCTAAAGTGAGAGAAGATATTTCTCCTTAAAAATGCAACAACCCATTTTCCTTCATTATCCACTAGAGCCACAGCCTTGACCTATTTTAACACGTAGTCAACAACAACTAGTATGTACTTCATCCCAAATGAGTGCACGAAGGGCCCCATAAAGTCAATGCCCCAAACATCAAACAGTTCAACCTCGAATATCTTGGACCTTGGCATCTCATGGAATTTGATATAGACCCTTGCCTTTAACATTGGTCACATCTCTTTACAAACTCATAAGCATCCTTGAACAAAGTGGGCCAATAGTAGCCGCTTTGAAGCACTTTTCTGGCAGTCCAATCACCAACATAGTGACCTCCAACTGGGGAAGCATGAGTCATTTCCAGTGCACTCAACATCTCCACTTCTGGAATGAACCATCTAATAATACCATCCGTATATTGCCGAAAAAGATATAGCTCATCCCAGAAATAATGTTTCGCATCATGGAGAAACTTTTTCCTTTGATGAAAGGAAAGATTCTCTTGTATTACTTCACTTACCACATAGTTTTCAAAGACAGCATACCATGGTACTTTTTTGAGTACTTAATCCAATACTTTCTCATCTGAAAAGAAATCATTAATTTCAAGCTCGTCTTTTATTGCCTACTCACCTTCGAGTCTGTATAGGTAATTGGCCACCTGATTCTCACATCTCTTGCGATCCTTGACCTCGAAGTCTAATTCCTGAAGTAGCAATACCCACCAGATCAACCTTGGTTTAGCGTCTTTCTTTGCCAATAGGTACCTCAAGGCAGCGTGGCCAGTGTGTACAAATAACTTGGTACCTAGCAAATATGCCTGAAACTTCTTAAAAGCTTACACCACTACTAGAAGTTCCTGTTCCGTCACCGTATAATTCTTCTGAGCCCTATTTATGGCCTTGCTTACATAATATATTGGATGAAACAATTTCTTTTTCTTTTGTCTGAAAACAGCTCCAAGTGCCACTCTACTAGAATCACACATAATCTCAAATGGCTTCGTCCAGTTAGGAGCAACAATAATTGGAGCTTCAACTAACTTCAACTTAAGGCATTCAAAAGCCTTTCTGCAGTCATCATCAAAATCAAATTTGGCTTCCTTCTCCAAGAGATTGCAAAGCGGGTTTGCAATCTTTGAGAAATCCTTTATGAATCTGCGGTAAAACCCTGCATGGCCAAGAAAACTGCGTACCATTTTTACTGAGGTAGGAGGGGGTAATTTCTCAATCATCTCAACCTTTTCCTTGTATACCTCAATGCCTTTAGCTGAAATTCAATGACCGAGCACAATGCCTTCCTTCACCATGAAGTGGCATTTTTCCCAGTTAAGGACAAGGTTGAACTCTTCAGACCGATGTAATGCCCGACTCAAATTTAGCAAGCATAGCTTAAAGGAATCACCGACAACTGAGAAATCATCCATAAACACCTTCAGGGTGTCTTCAACCATATCAGAAAAGATTGACATCATGCACCGCTGAAAAGTGGCGGGTGTATTACATAACCCAAAAGGCATTCTCTTAAAATCAAATGTACCATATGGGCATGTGAATGTCATCTTATCCTAATCTTTAGGAGCAATGGAAATCTAGTCGTAACCGAAATATCCATCTAAGAAATAGTACCAACCCCTTCCAGCCAATCGGTCAAGCATCTAATCTATGAAGGGCATTGGAAAGTGATCCTTCAACGTCCCCGAATTGAGTTTTTGGTAATCCATGCATACCCTCCACCCAATAATGGGTCTGAGTGAAATCAACTCATTCTTCTTGTTAGCCACCACTGTCATGCCCCCTTTCTTGGGAACGCAATGAATAGGACTCACCTACTTACTGTCCCATATAGGATAAACCACTCCTGCATCTAGCCACTTAATGATCTCATTCTTCACCACCTCTAGCATAGGTGGGTTTAAGGGATACTGGTGCTCAGTAGTCGGGACACAATCTTCTTCCAGCTGGATTTTATGTGTACATACACCTGGAGGGATGCCGATGATGTCTACAATCATCCAGCCAATAGCCCTCTTATATCTCTTAAGAACATAGATGAGGGCTTCCACATGTTGCTCACCCAGATCAGCCATAATAATAACAGGTAGTGCATTCCCACTGCCCAGGAACACATACCTCAAATGACTGGGTAACTCTTTCAGCTCCAGGATAGGTGGTTCTTCTGTAGAAGGCTTAGCAGGTGGATTTGGACAATTTTTTAAATCCAAATCCAACTTCTTGGGTGCATATGAGTAAGACCCCATGCCCGTCAAGGTACACACTATCTCCTCACAATCTTCTACACCATCCTAATCAAAATTTATCAACGTGACAGCTAATGTCTCAACAACAAATTTCTCTTTAATTGGTACTTCGTGCTCCTTCTCATAATAGACATCCACAATAGAAAACACACTCATTTCCTTCTGCTGCTTTATTTATTGGCATAAATCAAATCGTACCACATTATTATTCAACCTAAATAAGAGCTCATTAGCTCACAAATCAATCAGCATACTTCTGGTTGTGAGGAGAGGTCGACCCAAGATTATGGGCACCTCGAAGTCCACCTCGCAATCCAGAATGATAAAATCCACAAGAAATATGAAACTACATTACATCATACAAAATATCAACAGGTCATTTTACCAACTTATCCGCCATCATAAGTTGTATGTTAGTGGGTGTGGGGTCTCCTAAACCCAACTTTTTATAAACAGCTAGCGGCATCAGATTGATGTTAACTCTCAAGTCGCACAGAGGTTTTGCAAAGTCAAGAGGTCCAATAGTGAATGGGATAGTAAATGCTCCTAGTTCTGACTTTTTCTGCACCAGAGACCTTGTGGAAAAAGCACCACAATGATAAAGATTGTCCATCGGCTCAAAACTAACTAACCGTTTCTTCGTGATGAGGTCTTTCATGAACTTTACGTACTCGGGAATTTTCTCCAATGCCTCCACCAGTGGCAGATTAATCGTCAACTGCTTAAGCATAGCCATGAATTTGCTGAACTTTGTGTCGTCAGTCTTTTTCTTCAACCAATGGGGAAATGGAGGGGGTGGCTTTGGAAGAGTGGTAACCACCATTTCAGCCTCCTTTCCCTTATTCTTCTCCAACTCATCAACCTACTGGCTGTTGGATGGTGCATTGTCAATCACCTCATTTGATTTCCTAGACTCCATCGGATGATAAATCTCTACTTTTTCAATATCATCTACTATAATATCAACCACGGGCTTGCCCACGGGAGGGCTTTCCAATACCTTATCACTTCTAGTAGTGATAGCCATGCAAGAGCCATCCTTCCATGGATTCTGAATGGTATCACTTAGAAATATTCCAGTCTTTTTCTAATTTAATGCTGTTGGGAGCTAGCTCATTTGTTACTCTAACTCCTTGATAGAGGTAGAGTACGAGTTTACCAACTGACTCATAGAAGACAACCCGCACTTCATGGTAGTCACCCCAGAGTTGGTAGCTTCAACTCCCTTTAATAATTTCTCCATCATGTCCTCCATGGACATCTTACCAGAGCTAGTTAAAGCACTATCTCTGCTTCCGAGAGGTACATATAGCCCACTCCTATCATTCTTACATTTCCAATTTCCTTGATCCCTATCCTTGAAACCAGTCTTGTCGTTGTAGTGTCCACCTTGATTTCCTTGGATATTGCCTCAAAAACCCCCTGGTTATTCAAATAGTTAGCCTCTACTTCCAAATTAGAATTATCTCTACCTTTGGCTACAACAGCATTCACTTTTCAGTCTTTGCAAATAATAAGTTCTTGGTCAATAAATCCATCTACGCCTTCAACTCTGCCATGTATTGATTGTGTTCTTCCTCTTTCTTACGTTGTTCTACAGTCCTCCCAATAGACACATTAGGGATTGCTACCACCGAATCCCTAGTATGCCAAGCTCTACTTTATTTGGTCATCCGATCAAGCATTTCCGAGGCTTTCTGAAAAGTGAGATCGACAAATGATCCCCCTGCAGCATTGTCAACAACTGGATTCGTAATAGAGTTCAATGCCCGATAAAGAGTCTCCATCAGATGAATATCTATCATATTATTATTCAAACACTGTGTCAGCTTCTTTTTTAACCTCTCCCATGTCTCATGAAGAGCTTCGATTAGGAGCTTCCTAAAGTTGGTGATCTCATCCCTCAACTGTACCCTCCTAGAAGGTGGAAATAACCTTTCTAGGAAAGCCACTTTTAATTGCCTCTAGTTGGTTATAGAATCGGGCGTCAGCTCATTAAGCCACGATGTGGCCTCCCCAGATAGAGACAACAAAAATAAATGTAGGTGGATGGCATTCTATCCCACTCTCAGGTTATCAAAGGACTTGTAAATAGTGATAAAGTTCACTAAATGCATATTGGGATCATCTCTCGGGAGTCCACCGAACAACCCCTTTATGAAGGAGCTGAATCTTTGTAATGGTAATATTGAACTTTGCCCTGGTGCTAAAGATAGAGGAATAATAGCTTCGGTGGTATCAACTCCTTCCATTCCATCTTCATCATTATTAAGATCAAATTGAACAACTTGGCAATTAGGTCTCGCCCTGAAATGACAATTTTTGTTTATATTTTTGTTTACTGGTGCAGCTACATTCTTTGTACGCCTTCAATTAACAGGATCTAACAAGTCATCATCCCCCAAATCATCATCATCAGGATTAGGATGACGTTCCTACTGACCATCATTCTGCTGATTTAGTTGAGCTCTAGCTAACGCAGCTAGTCGCTCAGCATCTCATGGATCTGCCATTCTGCCAGTTAGTTGTGGTTTTGAATGTATTGGTAATAACAGTGCACCCGATCTCCATGTCCTTGGCATACACAACGAATCCCCTGCATAAAACAAAAACAACAAACAAAATTAAAATTTGGGAAAGTTGACTAAAGGTTAATTAACAAACACAAACTTAATTAACAACCGTATTCCCCGGCAGCGGCGCCAAAATTTGATACACCCAAATTACATCTCTCTTACAAGAGAGTAAGCGGTCGCTGTCAAATATAGAACCCGACTGGGTTGGGTGTCAAATCCCACAGGGAATACCATGTTCACTAAGTATTATGACTGTTATTAGATTGTTGATCTAAGTTTCCAAAATAAAGGGGGTTTTGAAATGTTAACAGTGTTCTTTCGTATTTGTGTCACACAAAAGTCCAGCTACTGAGATTTTATGTAGATGTAATTTCAATGAGAATAAATTAACTAGGGTTATGCTCACCAAGATGTTCAAACAATTAGGGTTGTGAGTTTGTGTTCAAATTCTAACTTATGTATTCAATTGCAAGAATTATTGAATTCTAAGAATTACCCACGTGTTTCTCAACCTAATAAGTGTTTCACCCTTCACTTCTCTCGAACTTAAAGAATTCATGCATTATTCAATAACACCTCATGAGGATTGATCTTGTTAAGTCATCAACCCGTTAACCCAAAGGGTAAACCTATGGAGTTCATGTGAATCACTTATTTTCCCAACATCCACTTTCTTGTAAGACAAGTGGAGTTCATGGGCTCACTTTTCAAGTTTACAACCAAGAGATGTCATTATAATGAAGAAAGATTCATGCAACTTCGATAGATGTTAGGAATCAAACCAATTCACAACCTCAAAGAAATTCTCTACATCAAGGCTCCCATAATCCTAGTTATGGGAGTTTAGCTACTCATCTTTGTATAAGAAATCAAAGATATAATGATGTTCATAAATGGCTTCAAGAGGGCACTTACAAAAGTCACAATATTGTTCTTCTCAATCTTCAATGAAAAATATCAAAACTAATAATCAGATCATAATCTATAGATTCAAATCTCAATGAAAAGTGTACACAGCTCTCAATAGAGGAGAACGTATGAAACTAGAGATAAAATATGTGAACTAAACCCTAATAATTTGTATTTATATGATTCCAGCTCGCTTTATGATCGACGGGTCAAGCGACGGTTCACCGCAGGTCCGACGGTCCATCGCCTGCACCTTCACTGGCTCTCCAGTGACCCTATTCTCTGCTTCTGGGTAATGGGTAGAGCGACGGCCCATCGCAAGGTCGACGGTCTGTCGCCTAAGTCGTCGCTGCTCATTTTACCTCTATTTTACTCAAATTGTCCAAGCTATCTTCCACACTCAGTTCTTATCCTGAAAGCACTAAAATACCATGTTAAATACAACAATGGCTTCTTGAAAACACATAATTATCCTAAGAAAAATGCCTAAAATATTCCATCAAAAGCCGGAACATTAGGACGTAGCATCCAGAGATGGTTAGTGGTTAGAGCGCAAGCATGTAACTCAAGGATAAGAATAAAATAACATCACCATTCCACACAAGTCAATATATATCATATTCAATGATATTCACACATTTATCATTACACATAGGCATACTACATGCTAATCAAGTTATCAAGACTTAATAACATTTTTAAATACTTCAATTATATGACACAAAGTAGAGGACTCCGACACTGCACGCTTAGGTTCATACCATCCTCATTAGGCATAAGACTTTAATGACATTCACATATCATTAGGATAGATACTTCATCTATTGTAACACCCCACATTTTACATGTACTAGTAATGTTCACATAAAATGACATACGACTTGGTTTAATTACTACCAAAATTTTTCAAGTGTTCAAGTGTTAGATTGGGGCACTATATGGAAGTCTATTTAGAGACTGTGGCCTTAAACGAAAAAAAAAAAACATTGACATGCTTATGGAACTTAGGGAGCTAGCAGGTGAGTCACCTGTGTGCTTAGCTTAAACATTATATATACATGAGGGAGAAGAATTCATTCATAAGTGAACTCACT
>NC_061120.1:102273609-102279265 GCF_002878395.1 Capsicum annuum | reverse complement strand
ATGTTCATAGGTAATGTATCGCTACAGGTTGGTTCTCCCGAGCCTTACCGGCAACGGGTGCCAGTCCGCCTTAATAGGATTTGGGGCGTGACATCTATGGTTACACTTCATCAAGCAAAGGGACTACAACCACATAGTAGTTTATTGAAACAAGGGCTCTACCCATATACAACAATCACTTAGGCGTAGAATTCTAATCATATGATCACACCTTCGACAAGACATAGAACTCTAATCAAATTTGATTGGCCATGGAACTTTAATCAGAAGATGGAACTTGAATTACGAGCCATCATATTTGATTAGCTATGGAACTTTAATCACAATATGGAACTTTAATCATGGGCCATCATATTTGATTAGCTATGGATCTTTAATCATCAAATGGAACTTTAATCATGAAATGGAACTTTAATCACGAGACATCATATTTGAGTAGATATGGATCTTTAATCACGAAATAGAACTTTAATCATGAGTTATCATATTTGATTGGATATGGAACTTCAATCACACAAGTCAATTCATGCTCATCAAGACCCATACAAGACCACAAGTTCTTCAAGGAGATATTCATCATTCACTAACACCTCTATACCACCCTTTAGTTCCACACACAATTTCAAGTTCGGGCTTAGAAAATTAAACCCCCCTTCTTAGCCATCAAACTAACGTGGTCATAGATTAACACATTGCGTGGCTAACCACATCAACACAACACCAATTAACAAACATTCATTCTCAAAGGGGCCATTGCCCCATTTAAGCCACAAGCTAACCTATTACATGCTTAATAAGGTTCTTATCAACCATTTCCAAGCATTCACAATTATTATGACTCAATACATGGCCAACAAGGACTTAACCAATCATCTACAAGTATTCACATCCATTAGGCATTATCGTGACTCATTCATATTCACTGACCATTTCCCTAGATACACATTTGGTCTTCACAAGACCATTCACCCACTCATCATATTAAAAGACCAAATGCCTTGATATAATATGTCCTTCATCACATCTATAGTCACCAAGACCCATACAACCTTTCATATTTTAATAAAAAGCTTACACCACCTTCTCACCACATTTAGGCTCAACACACACATCAAGTTTATTTTTATGTTTAGGGTTTCAACTCCTTATTAGCCATTAACCCTACAATGTCATAATTAAGCAATACATGGCTTTCAATACCTTTAAAAACATCATTATCAACCATTTATACTCATTAGGCCATTACTCTAGCTCTACACGTTACCAACATATTACTAGACAATTGACTTAGACATTTTCACAAACACCTTGTGTGCACACTTATAACAAGGTTATTTTCATGGTAGATATCATCAAGAATAGGGTTACTCAAGACCCTCATGTTAAAAAAAAATGAAACAAGAATCCATATGCAATCTTCCATCAATAACATGTATCAAACAAGAATCTTCATTATTCATTGTTAGGTAGCAAAACCCTTTTCATTTTATTCAAAACCACCAAGTACACTTACTAATACAAGTATGAAATACATGGGTTTAGAGTTATTGAAATAGGGGAATAGATACATGCCTTAAACAAGATGACATACCAACAATCTTGACTCATTCTTACAACTAGAAGACCACTTTTGAAACCCTAGCCTCCAATCTTCCAAAGATGAGCTTGAGAGAGTGTTTTAGGGTGTTTGATCCATCCTAATGGATATTTAGAAGGAAACACACACTTATATAGTAAGAGGTCTTATGTTTTTTTGTCATGGTAAATAACCAAAAGGTCCTTGGCTAAAAGCTGGAAAATTCACACGTGTAGGGGTATGACTCCCCCTTACGGATCACTTGGCAATTGTAACCTAGGGTACGAGTGGTACCCTAACTCGTACCCTAGGCTTTTCCTAGGTCAACCACACTTTTATGGGCAAGAAAAGGCATCTTTGAGTCATAACCAAAGGGTACGAATCAACCCCTAACTCGTAAGATCCATCCCTGACCAAAACATTCCACTCTATGTTAGGTTTTCACTCTATACGGTTGAGTAGTATATGACTCGTAGGAATGGTTATGACCAAGGGATGTCCTTGTCATATAGGAGGCAGTATGCTACCTTAATATACTTCTCAAGGTACAAAAGGAGAGGGCATAATGGGTATGAGTCGTGACCTAGGGTACGACTCAAGCACCCCTAACCGTATCCACTCCACAGACATAAAAAGGAGTTGTTTTAAATGATTCAAAGCATAGGTGTTCTACTTCTTCACCACTTGGGATCATTTGTCCATGAAAGAAGGGTATAGCAAGCATATACACAAGTTAACACATCACCGTGCATCATGGAAACCTTTACACAAGTTAGAAACAACATACAACGAGGTTACAACACAACACATATCATGATCATACCAATCAACCAAATTTTTTGCAAGGCCACATTCTTGGGTGTTTTATTCTCCCCCAATTAGGATTATTCATTCGTGAATGATGGTTAAGACAAGCTCATTTTCATGTTAGTACATTATTACTCATCAAAACAATCTTCACACAATTAAAGACAAGACACATGACACGAGTACAATTCAACACATATCATGGTCATTATAATTCAACCACTTCATTACAATATCTTTGGGATATAATCATACCATTTATCAAAACACTTAATCAATTCAAAGCTTAAGGGCTTGATCTCTTTATCTTTTAAAAGATATAAAGAAACTTAAACATTTGGGAACTCGAATACCTTATTAATCAAAGACATCAATAAATTACAACCATCAGGGATTTCAACCCATTGTCTATCAAGGACATAAACCAAGTTAGGAACAACAACACACATCTCAAGCATGAGTTTCTGGAATGTAACATAGTTGCGGATACTTGTATTTCATATCCTCTTCTACCTACCAAGTAGCTTCCTTAGACCATCGGTCCCCCCATAGAACCTTCACCAAAACCACTCCTATTGTTCACAACCGGCGAACTTGTCAATTCGGGATTCTCATGGGATCTTCACAAGTTGAGGAACCTAAAATACCAACATCCTCTAAGGGAACTACCATCAAAGGATCACCTATATGTCTTCGCACATAAAGACATGAATAATTTGGAGGAAATGAAGTTCAACCTAGAAGGCATCTCCATTCTTTAGGCAACATTGCCAACCCCTTTTGAGACCACATAGGGACTAACATATCAGGGACTAAGTTTCCCTTCATTACCGAGATGTATCACTCCCTCCATGGAAGATACCTCCACGCATACACAATTGCTAACACCACACTCTAAACCCTTACTCCACTCGTCCGCATAGGACTTTTGGCAACCTCAAGCAATTCTCAACCTTTCACGAATCACCCTTACCTTTACAAAGGTTTGGTAAACTAAATCAAGGCCGAACAACTTACCCTTATCAATATTATGCCATCAAAAGGAAGGGTGACATCACCCACCATATGATGCCTAAAAGGCACCCTAGAGTCTCTCTCACTTAAAGACTTCTACACTTCCCATTTCAATGCATCACCATGCTCCCCAAGGCACTACCCAAGACAAGAAGGGTCACAGAAGAATCTAAAGCAGAAAAACCACTCACACCTCTCAAGGCAAGACCCCCAACAGAAACACGACATTGTAGGTACTAAGTACTTTATAGAAACTACCTAGGTTACCAATGAAACCCATCCTGACACAACATACCAAAGGAGGAGTACTTAGGATCGAACACCAAATGACATACCACCGCATACCCTTCTAGGGATCTACCATGATCCCCTTCACTAGGAATAGATATCATGGACAAAAAAAGTTATGACTTTTAACAAAAACTCACACTTGGAGAACTTGGCACACAAATAATGACCCCTCCCCAAGGTTTGCAACATGGTACAGAGGTGATCTACATGATCTGCCTTTCTCTCTTTGAATATACTAAGATATTATTAATGAAGACACCAACAAACATGTCCAAGAACAGATAAAAAAACCCTAGTCACCAAGTCCATAAATGTCATTGAGGCATTGGTAAACCCAAAGGACATAACAAGAAACTCATTAATCACGGGAGCAGTTCTAAAAAAGGCCCTTCCAAGTTGGGATCTTTAACTCGAACCAAATGATACAAACACCCCCTATAGACTCCCTATAATCACAGAGTATCTTTCCAAGGTAGAGACAGAATTAAGATCCCATATGACTCAAAACTAAATTGAATTATGGAAACACCAATGGGATCAAACACGCCCAACAAAATATGCACAATGTAAAGAAGGAGTTTTCAACATACCTATAATGACATTTGGGGATGCCTCAGACTACTAGTGAGTAGAAAGTGCACACGAGTGACCTTGACCAGGACCAGTACTAAAAATAGAGGTAAAGATAGCACCCTTTGGTGTAGGAGTAGAAGAAGTAGCAACAGGGGCCCTATTGTCCCAAGAAGTCGCTCGAGAGGGGCACTCTCACTGCATGTGCCTGACCTGACCACAATGGTAAGATTTTTCTCTCCCCATGTCATAATAACGATGATGACTCTGACCATAAAATCTGTAAGAAGGGCGAGATAGAGCCGGCTAGGCATCATTATCCCAAACTTGGGAACCTCTGGGTGCCAAAGATAGAGAAGTGATAACCGAAATTCTTTGTCTTTCCCAAGCTGCAACCCTTATAGGACACCTCCATTGAATATGACCCAATTGATGACATATAAAATACTGGTTCTTTTCTTTCTTACAAAAATGACGGTGTGATTGATCGTAAAATCAACAAGGAGGATAAATGAATAAAGGTTAGGCTCCATCGCCTGATATTGGGCACCTTGTGCCCTATAAGCATTACCAATCTGAAGACGCCCATCTCCCAATGAATTTGGGTAGGGAGAACTAGTCGAGGAGTGAAAATTAAGACCCGCCCAACATTTTTTCCTAAATCACTTTCCACCAACCTGAACTAACTGAGTAAGGGAGTGATGAAACCCAGCCTCCTAAGGTGACTGAAAAAAAGTGTCATCTCTAATAGAGGGGTTAATGAGAATATGTGGAACCCCATAAGGACAGTCAGATGTCACAACCCTTGACCGGGTCTGAATCCTAGAAGTTGGATGAGCATTGTCCATATTGCCCTCAGCCGAGATAGAAGGGTTTGCCCAAATATCAGATCTTCTTGCATACATGATCTAAAAGATGAGCAAACAGAAATCAGAGAAATCTAAGACCTTAGACTCTATATAGCTTAAGATTGAAACACAAGAAAGGGAAATATTCCTAAATACTTCATAGTCTCTCTCTTATAAGTATGGCACACTTCACACCTAAAAAAGAGACTCTACTTAACACGATTACTCCCAACAGACCATAAACCTACGCTCTGATGCCAACTTGACACGCCCCAAATTTTGGGACATGTCGTATGGGCACCTCGAACACACATGTACCAGAGATCGCCCGTTGAATTAATGATTATTTATGTCTATGGCTTAATTTGGTTTAATGGATTGGTTGGAAGGATAAATGAATCCAAACTTGATATTGGAGGATGTTGTATGAATAAGCATGGCATGTGAATGTAATTGGAGTATAAGAGGGTTAAAGTGACACCCTTTATGGTGTAATTAAGGCTTACTACTTAACCACTAGTTTGGTGAATTCAATTATTTGAATTCACCA
>NC_061120.1:102189176-102273509 GCF_002878395.1 Capsicum annuum | reverse complement strand
ATTGGAGGATGTTGTATGAATAAGCATGGCATGTGAATGTAATTGGAGTATAAGAGGGTTAAAGTGACACCCTTTATGGTGTAATTAAGGCTTACTACTTAACCACTAGTTTGGTGAATTCAAATAATTGAATTGTGACATTTGGTCGCTAATACTAGATTGCTATATATGTTTATTATAGATAAGTAATCTGAAAAGACGGGAAGTCCATTTGGGACTAGTATTGAAGGTTGACAGTCAGGTATGTAAAGCATACTCTATACCATATCTTTGGCATAAAAGTGAACAATTGTTCTATTAAAAAAGTTTCCAAAGTTATTCAATAACATGTGATCCATAATGGTTTTGTATGATGTCCTACATTACCAATGAACTTGTTTCCACCCTAAAAGATGTCAAGATATTCCAATACTTACTTGTCTTCCAAATCTTACATGTTTATTGCACTAATGAATTTCAGAAGGTATCCGGTTACTCCAACAAGTTCCATGTGCTATTAATGACTCCAAAACGTTTCATTCATATACCAATAAGTTCCTACTTCATTGTTATGGCATTGATGACTCCAAAACACTTCATTGATGTGCCAATGAGTTCTTACTTCATTATTATTGCATTGATGGTATATTAATATGTCTCTTATTGATGTATCATTGTTTCAAAGTATCAAAAATGCAGTGGCGACCGAAATAACAATCTCAAAGATTAATTGAACTAAAGGATGGAAGTTCTCTCTTATCGGGTGGTATCCCAGAGGCATAAGCCTATCATGGGTCGATCCCTATTTATGTGTTTATGAGTGGTATCCCAAGGGCATAAGCCTATCATGGGTCGATCCCAGTTGATATGTACTGGAGGTAGCCTAATGGTCACAGTACAGTACAATAATGATTACAAAGATGATAAGAACGAAGGTAAAGTGATTGAATAAATACAATGTACAGGTTGTCACAAGTTCTAGTAAGTGTGGTCCACTCCTATTATGATTTATTCACTTGTTTCTGATTTCTATTGAACTCTTATATCATATGTGATTATCTATAGCTTTACATACTCAGTGCATATTTCGTACTGATGTCCCCCACGGGGGACCTGTATTTCATGCTGCAGGCACAGGTACCTCAGCTCATACACCACACAAGTAGGAGCCAAGATATCCAGCTGCTTTTGGTGAGCTCCAGTTTGCTTTGGGGATTTCCGTGTCATATCCAGTCACTTTTGGTATTGTATAGAAGTTAGTTATATGGCGGAGTATGTCCCGACCTTAGTTAAACTCTGTGTATTGTCTAGAGGCTTTGTAGACCTAATGTACAGTCAAGGTGGTATTTTGTTAATAGACGTGATGGCTCCAATGACCAAGTATTGTATATACATATATATGTGTGCTCGAGCTTATACAGGTGATTATTTCCTTTTATATGCGACATGATGCTGTCCGAATTTTGGGTTGTCATAGAGGTATGCATGGGAAGTATAAGGTTATGAGCTGGTTCTCCTGGGCCTCCTCGGTTACGGGTGCCAGTTCGCCCCAATAGGATTTGAGGTGTGACATTTTCCTTCAGTTTTCGAAGATCAAACTCCACTATTCTCTTCTTTAACTCCCAAACCAAGAAAGCTCAAGGGTTTTTTAAGAGATCACTACTCCGAGCTCCAAGCTCCAGATTCTCTTCAAATTATTCTATATTGCAGGCATGTTGCTCATCCCTAACTTATATTTTCACATTGTGGCATTAAATTATTGAATATTTATGTGATTTTGATTGATGGGTTTGAAATTGAGTCGAGGGCTTTTGATGGTTATTATTTGAATTGTATTCCCCATGTTTTAAATACCTTATTCATGTTTTAATTTATGGTTTGGGGGACTAAATTGGTGCATGATTTTAAGGATTGAAATGGGGGACAATGGTTTTCCCAAATTGATGAAATTTTGGCTTGATAATGGCATTGACCTTAACCCACTTTATAAACTTTATTTTAAATATGACTAATTACATGGTTTAACTTGTCTTTTGAACCCCTTGCATTGCACTAAAGGATAAATAAATGAATATGATTTTGGATGATCTTTGTATTGAATTTTAGCTGGAACTTGGGAGCCAGTTTGATTATATGGATTGGTTGGACATAAGTATATAAGCTTGCAAGCATATTAGTATAACGATACTAGGTTGGTAAATGCCTTAATAAATGTCTCCTAGGTTAATAGTTGGTTATATGCAGATTATTTTAATTTGGGCTTAAAAAAATTATGTAGCTCACAGTAAAGGTATAGACATCAGGGAGATCAATACTAGAATTTACGTTTACCGGCGTTAGGGGTCCATGTGACCATGTGCTTGGTGCACACTTTATATATAGTTTGGGAGGGATATAGCCTTTGTGTCTTTAGCCTTTCATCGATTTTTCCTCAGTTCGTGCAACTAACACGTACTGGGACCATTCCAGTAGGGGGAGCTGGACCGATATAGCCTATGGGTGCCTTTAGGACAGAGCGAGCTACACAATTCAAGTTAATGGTTTAAACTCTCATGTTCATGAGACTTGTTCCTATCTCGACATTCTCTATAGTTGTATATGAGTGTAGTGTATATGGTTTATGACTGAATTTTGGTAATTGCATTATTTTATCCCTACCCCTAAGTTATATGTCAGTGCTCACCCTACTGTCCGTCCCTGGACTCTACATCATTTCTTGATGTAGGATCTGAAGGTTTTCTATTGCCTTTGTGTAGCGTTAGGTGATTCAACATTCTTGTGGATCTGCTGTGAAGTAGTGAACTTCCATTTTTTCGAAGGCCCAATTATTTTATTATTTTCAGTATTGTTTAATATTCCATTTTAAATTTCTTTGGTCATAGTTGAGGGCATGTTCCGACTTAGTTTGGTATTCTGGTTTTAGAGGCTTTTGTAGACAGTGTTGGAATGTTTTGGTCATTGTATTTTGACTTTTAGAACTTAATTAGACTTATTATTCTTCTTACCATCATGTTTGGTTGTCTTCTGTTGTATTATTTTATTGTGTTTTGGATGTTAGGCTAAGGAGATGGTCCGGCTTACGGTGGGCTTGAGATACCCGTTATGGCTAGGCTCTGGTTTGGATCATGACATGACTTCAGTTCAAAAATCTTCAAAACTGTAGTAATTCTACCTATTTTTTTTTGCTTATTATCTCTAAAATCAGATTTGGTGGGTTGTTCCATTATTGTAGTTGATTTTTATGGGTTGTGGTATGTATTAAGAATGTATTAGAAAAAAAGAGAGAGAAATTGCTTTAAGGGATTTTTGTAATTATTTTGGAAGGAGGGGATTTGTGTAAATAGGGTAAATAAGTTGTGTATTTATGTTATTTTTCTTTTTCTTTTTATCAACTACAAATTACAATTTTCATTTGAAAAAACTAATTTTATCAACAACATGTTACAATTTTAGAGGGAGAAAAGTAATTTTGTCAACAACATGTCACAATTTTAAATGGAAATTTTTTTTACCAACCACATGTCACAATTTTAGATGATTTAAAAAAAATTAAAATTGTCATAATCTTATCAACTACATGTCATAATTTTAGAGAAAAATAATTTATCAACACATGTCTCAATTTTAGATGATTTTAAGAAAATTAAAATTACCGTAGTGTCATCGCAAATTGACTTGGGTTATAGGTGTGATTCTGGCTGTATTAACCACATCTTTTGGCATAACAGGTTAGTTGGTTCCACCACCACTAGAGATTGGATATATATATATATATATATATATATATAATCTTTCTTCTAAAAAAGTACTTTTCTCATAAAGAAGAAAGGCAGGCTAGCAAGCGAGCACAAGCTGTTATAACTGCTGATAATTGAACAACCGATATCCTAGGTGCATTCCATTAGTGTAGATCCTTGACAAAACAGAGGAAGTTGGAATAAAGATGGCATATCTTTGGCAGTCATCACAAGGGTGTCCAACCAACAAAATTTTTTAGAGAGAAGAGACAAATGCAGCCGAGCCATATAGTCTCCCGCCAATCAAAAATCCCCTAACATTATCAAGTAGGCCTCCTCAAAAAGTTAAGGATTAGTAATACTTTTTAGAAATCGAATGGATTCAATTGGGAAGCTTTCATGCCCCAAGCTATCTATTCGGCCCCGTGTGGTAATGGGCGAACTAAGGATTTCGTGCTTGCAAGGTGATGTTACCTAACAAATAAAAGGTCTGCTATGCCTATTCCTACCTAGATTGACTTAGCATGTCAGTCTAATCTTTATTCTTTGTGGAGATCTACTCTTATGCGTTGTGTCTTTGTTGTGTATGTATCACTAATGCGCTTACTACAAGTGCTTATTTCCTCTTATCGACGAGCAAAACGTTTCTCACCAAATAACAGCTGCACCGATGAAACTCATTGTGAGGACTACAAATGCAAAGGCCCAAGTGGCAAGAAAGAAAATGTATGAAACTTTTTTTTTATCAACTACATATAAGAATTTTAGTTGGAAAAAAGTAATTTTATCAACAAAATGTCACAATTTTAGAGGAAAAAAAAAGTATTTTTGTCAACGACATGTCACAATTTTAGATGGAAAAATAACTTACAAACCACACGTGACAATTTTAGAGGATTTTTAAAAAAATTAAAATTGTCATAATCTTACCAACTACATGTCATAATTTTAGAGGAGAAAAATATTTTACCAACAAATATCTCAATTTTAGAGGATCTTAAGAAAACTAAAATTACCATAGTGCCATTGTGAGGATTGACAATGCGAAGGCCCAAGTGGCAAGAAAGAAAATGTATGAAACTTTTTTTTTTTCAACTACATATAACAATTTTAAATAGAAAAATCAACTTTATCAACAACATGTCTTAATTTTAGAGGAAAAAATTAATTTTGTCAACTACATGTCACAATGTTAAATTGAAAAACAATTTACCAACCACATATCACAATTTTAGAGGATTTTAAGAAAAATTAAAATGATCATAATCTTATCGACTACATGTCATAATTTTAGAGGAGAAGAATAATTTACCAACACATGTTTCAATTTTAGAGGATTTTAAGAAAATTAAAATTACCATAGTGCCATTTTGAGGACTACCAAATTTTGGTTTCAAGTTAAATTAATTATTCTGTCCTCAATTATATAAAATATTGATTATCCCATTTTTTGTTAAAAAATTCATCATCAAAAAGTGTGAAAAAAAAACTACTCTCATTTTTCCTTATTTAGTATTATTAATATTTGAGAGGTAATTGTATTTTTTAAAATTAACTTTTCAAAAATTTTTAGCTACATATAAAATATAATTTTTTATTTAATAATTAAGCATGTACTAAGTTATATGTATATCTTCTAAGTAGTATATATTATTTAAGTAGTATATGTTGTTGAATTTATAATACGTATACTCTTTTAATTAGTAATATATTGAATGCATATATGTATGTATATTTGCTTATATATTCTTTTGAGTAGTATAAATTGATTGTATATATGTATGTCTATATTTTATTTTTTTTTTATATTTTTGAAGTAGTATATATGAATGTAAAGTATGTATTTTTTGTATTTTCTTTTAAGTAGTATATATTGCATGTATACTTGTATGTATGTATTTTAAAGTAGTGTACGCGATGTATATATGTTGTATGTATGTTCTTTAATGTATATTCTTTTAATTAGTATACTAGTTTCACAAGTCTCGTCCTAAGTCCGAGCCCAAGCTCAAAATATAAAAAATAATAATTTAAATTTAAATATATAATTTATATTATATTTTTAATTTATTATTCACATAATCTAATGACCGACATATTAAATATATTTTTTTGATAAGTTTTATAACTAGTAAAGTTCATAATAACATAACTGAATAATTTTAAATAAAATTTTATTTGTGCGAAAGAAGTATTATCAGAAAATTAGAATACATCAAAAGGACACAAGTAATTCAATATTTTGTAAAATAACATGATATTATAATAATGACAATTCAATGATGATCAAAAATAGAAAATATTGATATTTTAAAGAATTTGTGGGTATGTAATTTCTTAGTTATAGATAAAAATAATTTTTAAATATATATTGTTTTATTTTCACCCATAATTTCATATGACAAGAGTTTTTGCAAAATTCATTTTTTTCATCTAATACAACAAAATATTTCAATGAATTCAAGTATATAAAAAAATAGTTACAAACTTAATTTAGAAGCTTTACATAAACTAACTTAATAGTGATTTAAAAGGATATTATATAATAATTAAATTACATTAACGAATTGTGTCATTTAATCCATTTACTTGTCATGTTTATTTTTTACACACCTTTTAAAAGAATATTCTACTAATCCTATTTTAATTATTGATTTATCGTTTTTCATGTCTGCTAAGAAAAATAAAAAAGACAATGTACTATTTATTATTGATTAAGTTACCCTATTTATTATATATTTTTAAAAAAATTGAAAAATATTGACTATAAGGGTGTAGCTGTTGAAAATTATTACTAACTTTGATTTTATATGAAAGTTATTTTTGAATAAACTTTTGAGCAAAAGTGATTATTAATTTAAAATGAAGGGAGTTTTAATTAAAATTAATCTATTAAGTGGCAAGAAGTTTACAAACACACAAGTGAGAATGATCTTAACAAAAAACATAAGGGCAAAAATGATAATATTTAACAGAAGAACATCATCAATTTATCACGTGTATTCTCTTAATTCACTTAGCCAAATAAGTGAAATACCTAAAATGCCCTTGTGAGGACAACCAAAAATTGAGATCTTCCCTTATATATAGTAGTGATATAGTATGTATACATATATACATATTTTTTGTATATTCTTTTAAGTATTATATATATATATATATATATATGTGTGTGTGTGTGTGTGTGTGTATGTATGTATGTATGTATGTATGTATATATGTATGTATGTATGTATATATGTATGTATGTTTTTTAAAGTAGTATATATAATTTTTATATGTTTTATGTATATTCTTTAATGTATGTTGTTTTAAGTAGTATAATGTATATATTCTGTATGTATATTCTTTAAAGTAGTATATATTGAATGTACATATGTATGCATATTTTTAAAAGTAGTATATGTAATGTATATATGTTGTATATATATTCTTTAAAGTAGTATTTTATGACTTATGGCCCGTGCTAAGCCCTGGCCCAAACTCAAGAAATTTGATTTTTCATAATAACATAATTTAAAATAGATAAAATAATTACAATTTTATAAAAAAAAACAACATAAATTGATGCTAAATAAATGTGATAATTTAAATTTAGTTTTATACAAAATTAAGAAAAAAAATTAAATTTGTTAAAATGAACCTCAAGAATCAATTAGTTCTTCTTACAAAACCTATGCTAAAGAATATTAATTTATAATTAACAAAACAAATATTTTTAAAATAATTTAATAATAATTAATACCACTACCTTCATTTTCAACATTATCAAAAACATTAAATTTCTCTATTTGAAATATGTTATTAATATTTCATAAGCAGTGAATATCTACAAAAAATTATATGCATTTCTTAAAAAGTAATTAAAAAAATAAATTACATGAAAACCATAATTGGTTTATTGAAAATAAAATATAAACTTGTATAATAACAAAAGTTCAAAATAATTTTAACTGTTCTTTTTTTTTTTTTCCTTTTTTTCATCCCCAAAGTATTTTGTACAAACTTTTTTAGCATATTATTTAATATAAATAGTAAGAAAAAAAAAAGAAGAGTTATAAAGTATTCATTCAACAGAAGAAAGTTCTCCACAATTATAATATGTTTTTTTAAAGACCAATTATTATATAAAAGAGTAGGTTTTAATAATAAATAAAAAGAAGTAAAGTAAAGTGCAACAAAAAATAGTAATAAATAAGATAAGTTCTTGATAACACGTAAAATAGAAATATGTGTATAATATTAATTTTTTAAAGATTATTTTAATTATTTGAATATAAATCAAGATGCTAGAGATATTTTTTTTTTTACAAAAACCTTTTTAATTTTTTCATTGAATAAACATTGTCAAAATTTGTACAAATACTGTTATTGTAAGATGCATTAATAAATTCATGAAATACAAGTAATTTATTAAATAAAATGAATTATTACATATTAAATATTATACTTCTCAATAGACTTAGTGAAACAACACGTAATTTATCTAAAATAGAATATTATAATAAGAACTCCTAAGAGAATTTATCGATTAGTTAAACAATTAAAAATACAAAGACACAATTAAGAAATAGAGTAGTTTCTCATATTATGATATACCATGTAAACACCCAAGTAATAAGAAATGAAATGTGTGGAAAACCACCAAAGGATGTGGTGCAGTGGATGAGACTGCTCTCCCTTAACCAGAGGTCTCGGGTTCAAGCCTTGGGTATAGAAAAATCCTTGGTAGGAAAAGCTACCCCCCAAATGGGGCCTTACCCGACACAAATCCAGATTAGTCGGGCTCTAATGTGGGTACCGAATACCGGATGAAAAACCAAAAAAAAAGAAAAAGAAATGTGTGAAAAAGTAGTTTATCAACTATATATCTCAATTTTAGAGGAAAAACGTAATTTACAACCACATGTCATAATTTTGGAGGTCTTAAAAAATAAAAATTATCATAATTTTATCAACTACATGTCAAAATTTTAGAGAAAAAAAGTTATTTACCATCCACATGACTCAATTTTAATTTGTTTTAAGAAAATTAAAATTATCATAATGCCATTATGAGGACTGCCATATTTTGTAAAAATAGTAAGAAAAAAAAAAGAGTTATGATATGTTCATGCAACTGAAGAAAGTTCTCCACAATCATAGTATGTTTTTTTAAAGACCGATTATTATATAAAAGATCTTAAAAACACGTAAAATAGAAATACATGTATAATGAGATCTTCTGAGAGAACTATCAAGTAGTTCAATAATAAAAAAATACAAAGAAAAACAGAACAAATGGAGTAGTTTATCATATTATGATATACCAAGTGCAAACGCCCAAGTGACACAAAATGAAACGTGTGAAAAAAGTAATTTTATCAGCTATACTTCACAATTTTAGAGAAAAAAATAATAATTTAATCAACATATCACAATTTAGGAGGGGGGAAAGTAATTTTATCAACTACATATCACAATTTTAGAGGTGAAGAGTAATTTACCAACCATATGTCACAATTTTGGAAGATTTTAAAAAATTAAAATTACCATAATCTTATCAACAACATGTCATAATTTTAGAGGAGAAAAATAATTATCAACACATATCTCAAATTTGGAGGATTTTAAGAAAGTTAAAACTACTATAGTTCCATTGGATGACTACCAAATTTTGGTATCCTCCCTTATATATAAGTATTGTTCATAAATTTCATTATTGACACCTAATTTTTGCCCTCAACAACTAAGTTTAGTCCTGATTTTTTCTATTTTCAAATAAAATTATAATATTTATTTTATCCAAATAAAAGCTTTTCAAAGTATTTATCTGAGTAATTTTGCCATTTTAAGTAGTGATTATATATCATCGTATTTAGTTATACGAAATTATATAATTTTATTACTTAAATATTTATTTTACAGAATATCAAATTTTAATCAAAGTTTATCTTAAAAATTAATTTAAATGGGTAAAATCTTGATTTAATATGATTTGTTCTAAAAATAAATTGTTTGGAGAAATATTTATTTGATTTTATCTAATCAAGAAGCTCATGATTATATGAAGTATTAATTTATATTGAATTTCAATTTAATTTAGCCAATCTATCAGATTTGGCCATAATTAAAATCAAGTTGGCCATAAGTGCAATGCAATCTGCCAATTGATTTTCAATTTCGTCAAAATTAAATAAATTTGGCTAAATTTTAAATCCAATTGGGGTTATATTTTAAATAACCCCAAAAACCCCCAAAATGACCTAAATCTACCCATTCAAATTGAATTTTAAATTTGTACTAGATAGTACAATTCAATCTCAAACTTGTCCTTTTTCTAATTTGAATTTCAAATTTGTACTAGATAGTACAATTTCACCCCGACCTTGTCCTTTTATCAATTTGAATTTCAAAATTTGTACTAAATTGTACAATTCCACCTCAACTTTATTCTTTTTTCATTTTTAAAATTTTAAATTTAAAATTCAAAATTTGTACTAGATTGTACAATTCCATCTCACCTTATCCTCCAACAAACCTTACCTTCAATTTTGAAATTCTCAAAACACCCCTAAATTCTTTCTCCCACATTGGTGGATTCAACCAATTGAATCTTCATCCATTCCTATAAACACTACTACTCTTTTGGTAGAAGGCCAAGTCTCGAAGAGTGGAATTTTTTTTTTGAGCAAATAGTTAAATTTCTTTTCTTTAGTAAAAATTTTCAAGCGGTAGTCTAATCGGGGTTCTCGAAAGATTGCTTTCCGATAGTGATCATGACTCCGAAGAAAAGTTTGAAGTCCCGTTTTGCTGCCCCCAAAAAAGGTAAACACACCTTTCCCCTTTTAGTTTTATTATCGTTTTCTTCTTCATCTCTTTCTTCTTTATAGTTCGTAGTTGTAATTTTGTTTGCTGGAATTGTTTGTTGTAGACAATCTTGAAGGCCATAGGACGTTGTGATATTGATATTATGGTTATTTACATGTTCATGGTATAAAAATGAGCTAGCAATAGTTGAATGTGTTTCTTTGGATTTATTCTTTGATTATTATGGATAAAGTTTTGATCTTTGCTTAAAATATATACTCATGATTTATTTAAATTTATTGTTGGTGGATATATTTATTTTTAGCATGTAAAGTTGTTTCTTTTATGCTGAAAAGAATAGTTAATATTGATGGTTTCTCCTTTTGGCTTTATTCTTTGATTATTATGGATAAAGTTTGATCTTTGTTTAAAATATGTACTCATGCTTTGTTTAAATTTATTATTAGCAGATATGTTTATTTTTAGCATGTAAAGTTATTTCCTTTATGTTGAAAAAAAATAGTTAATATTGATTGTTTCACCTTTTGGCTTTATTCTTTGATTATTATGGATAAAACTTTGATCTTTGTTTAAAATATGTACTCATGCTTTGTTTAAATTCATTATTGGTGGATATGTTTGCTTTTAGTATGTAAAGTTGTTTTCTTTATGTCAAAAACGAATGATTACTATTGTTAAGGGTCTATTAAATTATTTCTCAATTTGCAGTAGTGAGTTACTCATGCTCGTGGTCAAAACTGTCATTGATTTTCTCTTGTTTAGATTGAAAGTTGTTAGGGTTATAGCTTTTGTTGAAATGATGTAGAACTAAAATAGGAGTTGACATAATTGAACACTTTTTTCTTAGAATTAATCTTTTATTATTTCTCCTATCTTATCTTCGAATATCATTTCTCAAATATGCTTAATATATGTTATTTGCTTCACTTCGCTTATTGGTTTACTTCTTAAAGTATTTTTATTCATTTAGACGTCCCATTGTTATTCATATATGATGCTTTGGCATTTAACGAAACATTTTGTGCCTTTCACAAGAGATAATTGTATGTTTTAAGTAAAAATTGAAGTATTTGATGCTAGGTTTTGCACAGAAAGTTTACTCAGAAGGAGGAACAACTTGGAAAAATGGGAAATAATATCATGTGATGGTCCTATTAACGGACCGTCAGTCTGATGATAGATCGTTGATGTGGCCGTCAGCCTCAAGTAGAATATCGTAAACACTAGAAGACAACGACGGTCCAACTGATGGACTGTCAGGCTTGCAACGGACCATCGTGTGCCCATTAGGTCAAAGCAGAATGAAGGTTATCAGGATCCCATTGACTGATTAGGTGATGTACCGTTAGGCCTGCGACGGACCGCCACCCTGACCGTCAGGCTACTGAAACAGAACCTTCTCAAATTCAAGATACAGTGACAGCTTGACTGACGGACCGTCACTTCATTGATGGACCGTCACTTTGGCCATCAGTTGATGACGTGACAACTTTTATTTGAATTTTGAATTCCCACTTTCTGGGAGCCTATAAATACCCACCATAGGGTTAGATTAGGCATCTTTTGCTATTGGAAACAAAATTGTAACATAGAATTCTCTGAGAAACAAGTTTATACTTTGGGATTTCATTTTATTCACTATCAATTAAAAATTTGAAATAACTCTTGTATCTTTGTAAGTTTTTCTGAATATTTATGAAACATATAATGGAATTCCCTTCTTTAACTATGTGTGGCTAAAATTCTCATAACTAGGGTTATGGGAGCCTTGGTGTGATTTATTGTTAGGGTTATGGGAATGATCAAATCCTTCAGATTAATCAAATTTCATAACCTTCTCTGCAGTTTATCAATTCGTCTTGGTTGCAAACTTGATGAATGTGCCTATAGACACCACTTGTTTGAGTAGAACTGTTGGTGTTAGGAAAACAGAAGAGTTACAAGGAAATCATAGAAATTAACCTTTGATTTTATGGTTGGTGCCTTAACAGGATCAACCTCTTGAGGATTTAATTGATTAATTAAATTTGCTCTTTAAGTTTGAAAAAATCAAAGTATAACTATCTTTTAGGATTGAGAAACAATTAGATGGACCTTATTGCACAATTAGCCTTGTAATTGGATTTGTTAAATATGGATTTGAGATGACCCGCAACCCTTCTTTTTGAAACACTTTGGTGATCATAATCCTAGTTTACTATCTCTTATTGATTTTCAACTTTACAAACGAATCACTAGCTCATAAATTGAGTAATTTCCAAACAATATTTGTTAACAATAAAAAATCCTTTATTTTTAGAAATTTTTGATAACAGTTAATTAAATCATAAGACTTAGTTAACAACATATTTCTTGTGGGATTCGACCCCAACCTAGTTGGGTTATATATTTGACAACGACCGCTTGCACTATTTTAGGAGAGTTGTAATTTGGGCGTATCAAATTTTGGCACCGTTGCTGGGGAATACAATTGTCAATTAAGTATATGAGCGTTAATTAACTTTTGGTCAAGTTTCCTAATTTTACTTTATTTGTTGTTTTTGACTATTACAGGATCTTTGTTATGTATGCCACAAACTAGAAGGTCAGGCAGGCCACTATTACCTTTCAACCTAGAACCGCAACGAATTGGGAGTATGGCTGAATAATAAGAAGCTAAAAGATAACCCTGGTCGTGTGGCTAATGCAGAGGATGATGAACTAGGATATGATGACTTGATTGATCCCGTGAACAGGAGACGTGTAGAGAATGTAGCTGTACTAGAAAATCAAAATTGGCCAGTTAGAAGGAGAGCAAATCGTCAACCTGCTGTGTAATTTGATTTGGATGACGATGATGAAGCTGATTTGGATGGAGCTGGTGTTACATGTTTTGCAGAAATTTTGACTTTTGAAGAGTCGCCACTTAATTTTGAAAAGGAATTAAGAAATCTTTGTAAAGTACTTAGACGATTCAAAATAGAAAAATCATTTAAGTTAGAGATTCTAAGTAAGCGGTTCCTATTAATGTTTTAGGAAGGTTTTAGGCACCTAAAACGTCCGCTAACTTGCGATTATCCGAACTATTTGAAAATATCTTTTGACTAACTTCAAAATAATTTGTTGAAAAGTGGTTGATTTTAGAAAATGATTTGTGTAAAACAAATTTGGACGACTTAATAGGGATTTTAACTAAGTCTAATCAAATGAAAGGCAAATAAACACATAAAAGGGGAAGGGGAGAAAATAAAAAACTCTGGCCATTGGGCCCGAATCAACGAAACCTATCCTAATCTAATTTGGGCCTTCAACCCATTTTTACCTATCATAATTCTATGTTTCCGAGCCTTTTTGGCCCAAAATCCGCTTCACCTATGTTAAATTTACAACTTTGGCTTCGAGGCCCAAATACATAATAAAATAAATAAATAAATAAATAAATAATGACAACAATAATTAAATAAATAAATAAATAAAAAATGACTTTCTAGTCTCTTTGCCACTTCAAAGATGGGAATTTAATCCATTCTTCTTCTTTTAACTCCTTGTATTTGTAACCGGCATTCAAAGTCTTCTAAAAGAATGGGCCTTCGTAGCCCATTGCATAATGATAGAGAAAAGAGTCCAATTGGACTCCTAAGCGAGTTCATGCAAGGAAAAGATATACGAATTAATAAATATTCTAAAAGGAAGAATTAAAAATAATCTAGGAGAAAACACGCAAAACAAGCTACGGTTGGAAAATACAACTCATGAGGTTTCTAATGTCATTTTGTATCTATGATTAGTCGGGTACTATATTCTAACGGATAAAGACAACCTTCAATAAAGTAATGCAAAGCCAAGATTCTTAACATGCTCCCAATACTCCTAGTTAGCCTCGAAATAAATATCTATTCAAATAGGATGTAAAAGAAACTGAAAAGTATTCAAATATTCATGGCAACGAATGGAATATCAAATGCAAAGGTAGTAGAAGAAACTAAAATCTGAACAAAAAAAAAAGGACATCATCTAGACTTGATTTTATAATCAAATAAGCAGTAAGAAAAGGGAGCCAGAAAAAACAATAGCTTGTCAAAGTATCAAGACCCGCAATTTAAGGCCTAACATAGAAAGACAAAGTATTGCCAAACTCTAAAGGTTGTTTATACCAAAATAGTAAACCAGAAAGCGAATTCACAAAAAATACATAGCTTATTAATGAACCTGTAATATCCCGTATTTCTCTAGCCTAGATTAACTCTCAGTACATGGGTTATCCTAAATAAAATTTTTGAAATACTCAATAATTTTTAGATTTGACCCTGCTATTGCGTAGGAGATTCGATTAGCTTTCCAATGATATAAAATTCGCCTAAATCTGACAACTGGGTAAGAAGTTATGGAGATTTTAAGTTTCAATCGTTAAACATCGTCATTCAGGCCAGTAGCCCATCGTGGAGTGTGTCAAAATAGCAATTTTTAATTTTTAGTATTACTCCATAATATTGGCGCGTCACGCCACAGACTCAGTTCATAATTGCTGATTTTCAGTGTACCAAAGCGATTCTACCGCGTCGCGGTGCACTCCCAGTCCACAAACAAAGTGGCAACGCAATACCACCGCGTCGCGCCACCATGCAATTTCCCAGTCATTATTTTCTAGTGGCCCAGTGCGATAGAGACACGTCGCCCTAAGGTCCAAATTGAGAAAATTTTATGAAAAATTAAAGTTGCGACCTGGGTTAAAACAGTTTTTTCTAATAATTTTATTCCGCCCGAATGTGGGATTTAAGCCCTAAAAATGTGTAAAACCCTTCATTATTCACTTTTTTCCAAAATCAAAAGGTAGTTCTCTCTCAATAAAACAAACCCTAGCTCTCAAGAATCAAGGTCAATCCCAAGAATTCTTCTAAGAACTCGTCAATTAAGGTATATTAGATGTTCATCCATGGATCCTTACCTTCCATGGAGCCCAAAAATCCTTTCTCAAATACAAGATTTATTATTTATGATTTACTTGTTTGAGTTAGGTTGAATTCATGTTCATGATGTTGTTTAAGTTTTAATCCTTGATTTAGATTACAAGTTCCAAGAATTGATTCTAGTATGTGTTGAATTACATGATATTCATGATAAACCCCTCAATTTGCAAGTTGATTATTGTAACCGTGTTGACCCTAAATGTTTATGATTTAATGAACCAAGTATACATCTCATGTTTTTGATAAATTGTTTATGAGAATGAAATAATGTCATTATAGTATGCTAACATGTATTCCCCATTCATGTACAAGTTAAGCATTACAAGTGTTTGATGGAATGTCTCTACATATGAATTATGACCAAGTAAACAAGATTATGCTTTTGTTTATTTTCCATGCTATTGAGTCCCGAGGGTATTTAATACCCGACAATTTAGTTGTTTACCCAGAGCCAGTGTCAGTCACAAAATAATATCAGTCATGTCATAATAAGTAGTACTCTCAGTCCATTACATAACTCATTAGATATTCAGTCATTTACAAAACTTAGGAAAACTTCATAATCTCAATGAATTTAGTCTAGATCAGCGCAGTATAACAGTTCAGTGTCCTTAAGTTGGGAGTAGGATTCAGCACCGAGTGAACCCAAGGATGGGGGCTCACTTACCAGCAGAGGGTATGATCCTTAGAAGCAATCCTTACATTACAGAATTACGTAGCCAGCGTAGGCGGAGACATCACACCTGCCAGTTGAGGGTTGATGAGGTACTCTACCTACCAGTAAAGAGTACCACCATTCTCGTTTAGGGAACCTACCAGCAGAGGTTTACTCTTCAGCTTGTCTTTACCCATGGCACGGTACTGGCACCCTTCCAATTGGGGTTATAGATTAGACCGCAGCTCAGTTATCTCATCAGTTTAGATTTGGGGCATGTCAGTTAGATGATTACCTCCCACAGTTTTAGTTTCAGCCCCAGTCTTCATAATAGAACTCAATTCAGTTCTACAGAATCAAGACTGTTAGATACAGTCACTCAATTATCAGTAACTCAGATTATCAGTATATTTAGTTATCAATTATCAGATTCAATTCCAGTATACTCAGTCACAGTATGCACAGTACGTTTAGTAGTTATAGGATCCTCCATATATGCTAATCCAGCTCTTACATATCATTCAGTTAGTTATTGTTCATGTATATGAACCCATGCATTCAGCCTTACCTCATTTAGCATACCAGTACATTCCCACGTACTAATCGCATACCCATTTCTTCCACTATGATATTTTATATCATTGCTTCGGATACTCAGGTTCCTGACTACACTTAGCCAGATTCAGCCAGTAGTAGTAGATTTAGCAGTGAGTCCTTATCTATAGAGGATATGTTTTTAATTCAGTACTTCATCTTAGCAGTATTTAGTAGATGGAGTTAACTGGGGGATTATCGCATCAACTCCACTATCAGATAGATTTAGTTAGAGGTTTTTTAGACTATATTTTTAGATAGTATTCAATTTAACAGATGTTATATTTTATCAGTATTTTAGATGCTTTGAACCTTATGGCATTTCAGCCCATTATTCAGCATTTATTTCAGTATTATTATTCAGTACTCACAGTAGATATTAGTCATGGGTTAGTTTGTGGTCCTTCAGGGTCGTAAGAACTATTTAGCATCCAGGGTGTAGAATCGGGACATCACAAACTTGGTATCAAAGACTAAGGTTCAATAGAGTCCTAGGAAGTCTGAAAATCCATATCGCATAGAGTCGTGTGCATGCGTGTGTAACGCGCCACACTTATGGACAAGAGACTAAGATATTTTAGGAAAAGTTTTCCTTCTTTCAGTATTTATGTTGTGAGAGTCAAGTTAATCTCTCAGTCTAATCTACTTCTTCCTTTTATTTACAGAACATGCCTTTCAAAAGGATTAACGAAAGAAAAACCAAAAACCTGTCAGTCTCTTACCCTTTCGAGAAGATCCCCTAGACGAACATGTCTCTCACGTAGAATTCAGAGCTGCATTCACTACTTTAGCCAATTCAGTCGTAGCTTAAAATGAACGGCTAGCTTCTTTTTCGATTAACCCAATGGCCAATACTGCTGCAACCAGAATTTGGGACTTCACCCGAATGAACCCTCCTTCCTTTATGGGATCTAAGTTAGAAGAGGATCTACAGGTGTTTCTCGATCAGGTTTAGAAAGTCACAAATATCAAAGGAGTGACTTCTAGTGAGAGAGCCGAGTTAGCTGCCTATCAGCAACCAGATATAGCCCATACATGGTTTATGCAGTGAAAGGTAGACAGGGGTATAAATGCAAAGCCCATAGAGTGGGAAGAGTTTGATACTTCCTTCCTAGATAGATTCTTTTCCTTAGAGCTGAGAGAAGCCAAAGTGTTAAAGTTTATCAATCTCAGACAACGCAGTAGGAGTTTGAAAGAGTATTCCCTCAAGTTTACTCAGTCAGCCAGGTGTGCTCCTCATGTAGTAGCAGACAATAGGTCTAGAATGAGCAAGTTTGTATCTGGAGTGTCAAATAGTGTGGTTAAAGAGTGCAGAACAAAAATGTTGATTAAAGAGATGGACATATCTAGGCTTATGGTCCATGCTCAACAGATTGAAGAGAAGAAGCTTAAGAAGAAGGAGAGAGATAATAAGAGGGCTAGAACATATAGCTTTAATTTTAGTCAGCCTAAGTCAGAAGGTGGTAACTATTCCCAGTCTCATCCAAAGTTCTCAGTCCCAGCTTCGTCCTCAACTAGTGTACCGATGACCCAGGATAGTGTAAGCAATGGTCGTACTAATCTGTTTGCGGAGAGTGTGGTAAGAATCATAAGGGTATGTGCAGAGCTGGCAGTGATATTTGTTTCAAGTGTGGCAATCTAGGCCATAGAGTCAGAGATTGTCCTTAGTTAGGTTCTCAAGGTCAGTATAGTCGTTCTTCAGCTCAGTTAGGTCGCCCGAATTGACAAGGTACCGCTTCCAATACCACTATTGGGCAACGCCTAAACAGGTTTTACGCACTTCAGTCCAGAAAAGATTAGAAAAGTTCTCCAGATATGGTCACTGGTATGTTACAAATCTCCTATTTAAATATGTATGCCTTAGTTTCAAATCCCAGATATTCATTAAGGATTTAGTTCGTAACTTCCCCGTGCATCGTCCATGCTTTTTCTTAGTATCTCAGCCAAGTCACCATTCTCGAGGGACATAGTATCCCAAGGGGGAGATGCACTATAGTCCCCGAGCTATCATGATTTAAACCTTCCATTTTTTATTCACATAGTGAATCCAGTTTGAGAAATGGGTCCTCATAATTGACCCTCAAGTCCCAAACTCAGTCGTAAGATATGTACTCAAGGGCTCAGTTCAGTTCAATATGTTCAATTCATGTATCATGATTCAGACTTAGTCATGTCCTTATGTTCCCGTTCATGCATGTTCAGTCACGTATTCATTAATCCATACAGATATGTACTCATGCATTAGATATGCATATTCAATATGTAAACTCAGCTTATCAGTATTTTTAGTCATGTATCCCGTGCATCTGATATGCATGTTTAGGATGTAAGTTCAGTCTATCATACTAGTGTAATCATGCTACAGTTGTGCATGTCTAGTTTAGTATGTAAACTCAGTCTGTCCGTACTCTCTCAGTTCAACAAGCCACATTCAAGGATGAATATTCCCAAGGGAGAGATATTGTAATACCCCGTATTTCCCTAGCCTAGATTAACCCTTAGTACATGGGTTATCCTAAATAAATTTTTTGAAATACTTCGTAAATTTCAAATTTGAGCTTGTTATTGCATAGTTTGATTAGCTTTCTAATTATATAAAATTAGCCTAAATTTGACAACCGGGTAAGAAGTTATGGCGATTTTAAGTTTTAGTCGTTAAACATCGTCATTCAGGCTAGTAGCGCATCACGGAGTATGTCAAAATAGTCGTTGTCAATTTCTAGTGTTGTTTCGCAATATTGGTGCATCACGCCACAGACCCAGTTCATAATTGTCAATTTCCAATATACCAACGTGATTCTACTGCATCGCGGTGCACTCCCAGTTCACAAACAAAGTGGCAATATGATACCACCGCGTCGCGCCACCATGCAATTTTCCAGTGGCCCAGCATGATAGCGTCGTGTCGCCCTAGGGGTCCAAATCGAGAAAATTTCACGAAAAATTAAAGTTGTGTCCAGGGTTAAAATAGTCTTTTCCCATGATTTTATTCTGCCCAGATATGGGATTTAAGTTCTAGAAACGGGTAAAACCCTTCATTATTCACTTTTCCTCAAAAATAAAAAGGTAGTTCTCTCTCAAGAAAACAAACCCTAGCTCTCAAGAATCAATGTCAATCCTAAGAATTCCTCCAAGAATTCGTTAATTAAGGTATGTTAGATGTTCATCCATTGATCCTTACCTTTCATGGAGCCCAAGAATCCTTTCTACAAGATTTATGATTTATGATTTCCATGTTTGAGTTAGGTTAAATTCATGTTCATGATGTTGTTTGAGTTTTAATCCTTGATTTAGATTACAAGTTCCAAGAATTGATTCTAAGATGTGTTGAATTACATAATATTCATGATAAACCCTTTAATTTGTTAGTTGGTTGTTGTAACCATGTTGACCATAAGTGTTTATGATTTAATGAACCAAGTATACATCTCATGTGTTTAATAAATTATTTATGAGAATGAAATAATGTCATTATAGCATGCTAACATGTATTTCCCATTCATGTACAAGTTAATGCATTACAAGTATTTAATGGAATGTCTCTATGAATGAATTATGACCAAGTGAACATTGTTATGTGATTCAAGATTATGCTTTTCTTTACTTTCCATGCTATCGAGTCCTGGGGGTATTTAATATCCAACAATTTAGCTATTTACCTAGAGCCAGTGTCAGTCACAAAATAGTATCAGTCATGTCATGATCAGTAGTACTCTCAGAACGTTACAAAACTCAGTAGATATTCAGTCAGTTATAAAACTTAGGAAAACTCAGTAATCTCAGTGAATTCAGTTTATTTCAGCCAAGTATAATAGTTTAGTGTCCTTCAGTTGGGAGTATGATTCAGCACCGAGGAACCCAAGGATGGGGGATCATCTACCAGCAGAGGGTGTGATCCTTAGAAGCAATTCTTGCATTCCATAACTACGTAGTTAGTGTAGGTGGAGACATCACACCTGCCAGTAGAGGGTTGATGGGGTGCTCTACATGCCAGTAAAGGGTACTACCATTCTCGTTTAGGGAACGTACCAGTAGAGGGTTACTCTTCAGCTTGTCTTTACCCATGGCACGATACTGTCACCCTTTCAATTGGGTTTACAGATTGGACGCCAGCTCAGTTATCTTATCAGTTCAGATTTGGGGCATGTCGGTTAGATGATTACGTCCCACAATTTCAGATTCAGTTTCTATCTTCAGAATAGAACTCAGTTTAGTTCTACAGAATCAAGACTATCAAATACAGTCACTCAGTTATCAGAAACTTAGATTATCAGTATATTCAGTTATCAGTTATCAGATTCAGTTCCAGTATACTCAGTCACAGTATACATAATATGTTCAGTAGTTATAGGATCCTCCATGAATGCTAATCCATCTCTTGCATATCATTTAGTTAGTTATTATTCATGTATATGAACCCATGCATCAACCTTACCTAATTTATCATACCAGTATATTCCCTGGACGAACATCTCTCACACAGAATTTAGAGTTGTATTCACTACTCTAGCCAATTTAGTCATTGCTTAGAATGAACGGCCAACTACTATTTCGACCAACCTACTGTCCAATACTACTGTAACCAGAAATTGGCACATCACCCAGATAAACCCTCCTTTCTTTATGGGATCTAAATCAGAAGAAGATCAATAGGAGTTCCTCGATCAGATTCAGAAAGTTACAAATATCATGGAAGTGACTTCCAGTGAGAGTGTCAAGCTAGCTGCCTATCAGCTACAAGATGTAGACCATACATGGTTTAAGTAGTGAAAGGTAGACAGGGGTATAGATGCAGAGCCCATAGAGTGGGAAGATTTTGCTACTGTCATCCTAGATATATTCTTTCCCTTAGAGTTGAGAGAAGCCAAAGTATTAGAGTTCATCAATATTAGACAAGGTAGTATGAGCGTGAAAGATTATTCCTTCAAGTTTACTCAGTTAGCCAAGTATGTTCCCATGTAGTAGCAGACAATAGGTCCAGAATGAGCAAGTGCGTATCTGGAGTGTCAAATAGCAAGGTTAAAGAGTATAGAACAACATTGTTGATTAAAAAGATGGACATATCTAGGCTTATGGTTCATGCTCAACAGATTGAGGAGCAAAAGCTGAAGAAGAAGGAGAGAGAGAATAAGAGGGCTAGAATCGGTAGCTTTAATTTCAGTCAGCCTAAGTAAGAAGACAAAAATCATTCCCAATCTCGTCCAAAGTTTTCATTCCCAGTTCCGTCCTCAACCAGTGTACCGGTGACCAAGGATAGCATAAGCAATGTCGTACTAATCTATTTTGTGAAGAGTGTGGTAGGAATCATAAGGGTGTGTGTAGAGAAGGCAGTCATGTTTGTTTTGGGTATGGCTAGCCAGGCCATAGAGGCAAAAATTATCCTCAGTAAGGTTCTTAGGGTCATTATAGTCATCCTTCAGCTCAGTCAGGTCACCTGAATCAACAAGGTGCCACTTCCGGTACCACTAGTGGGTAACGCCTAAATAGGTTATACACACTTCAGTCTAGACAAAATCATGAAAGTTCTCCTGATGTGGTCATTGGTACTTTACATATCTTTCATTTACATATGTATTCCTTAGCCTCAGATCCTAGATATTGTTTCATGATTTAGTTCGTAACTATCCCGCGCATCGCCTCATGATTTTCCTTAGTATTTCAGTTAAGTCAGCATTCTCGAGGGACATAGTGTCCCAAGGGGTAGATGCACTATAGTCCCTGAGCTATCACAATTTAAACCTTTTATTTTCTATTCACGTAGCAAATCCAGTTAGAGAAATGGGTCCTTATAATTGACCCTTAAGTCCCAATTTCAGTCGTAAGATATGTACTCAAGGGCTCAGTTTAGTTCACGATAGTCAATTCATGTATCATGATTCAGACTTAGTCATGTGCTCATATTCCCATTCATGCATGTTCAGTCACGTATTCATTAATCCATTCAGATATGTACTCATGCATCAGACATGCATATTCAATATGTAAACTCAGCTTATTAGTATTTTCAGTCATATATCCCGTGCACCAGATATGCATGTTTAGGATGTAAGTTCAATCTATCATACCAGTCATGTAATTATGCTATAGTTATGAATGTCTATTCAGTATGTAAACTCAGTTTATCCGTACTCTCTCAGTTAAACTAGACACATTTAAAGACGAATGTTCCCAAGGGGGAGATATTATAATACCCCATATTTTCCTAGCCTAGATTAACCCTCAGTACATGGGTTATCCTCAATAAAAACATTTAAATACTCAGTCATTTTCAGATTTGAGCCTGCTATTGTGTATGAAATTCGATTAGCTTTCCAATGTAAAACCCTTCATTATTTACTTTTCTCCAAAATCAAAAGGTAGTTCTCTCTTAAGAAAACAAACCCTAGCTCTCAAGAATCAAGGTCAATCCCAAGAATTCCACCAAGAACTCGTCAATTAAGGTGTGTTAGATGTTCATCCATGGATCCTTACCTTCCATGGAGCACAAGAATCCTTTCTCAAAATACAAGACCTATGATATATGATTTCCATGTTTAAGTTAGATTGAATTCAAGTTCATGATGTTGTTTGAGTTTTAATCCATGATTTAGATTACAAGTTCCAAGAATTGATTCTAGTATGTGTTGAATTACATGATATTCATGATAAACCCCTCAATTTTCAAGTTGATTGTTGTAACCATGTTGACCCTAAGTGTTTATGATTTAATAAACCAAGTATACATCTTATGTGTTTGATAAATTGTCTATGAGAATGAAATAATGTCATTATAGCATGCTAACATGTATTCCCCTTTCATGTACAAGTTAATGCACTACAAGTGTTTGATAGAATGTCTCTATGAATGAATTATGACCAAGTGAACATTGTTATGTTATTCAAGATTATCCTTTTCTTTACTTTCCATGCTATCGAGTCCTGGGGGTATTTAATACCCAACAATTTAGCTTTTTACCTAGAGCCAGTGTCAGCCATAGAATAGTATCAGTCATGTCATGATCAGTAGTACTCTCAGTTCGTTACAGTACTCAGTAGATATTCAGTCAGTTATAGAACTTAGGAAAACTCAGTAATCTCGGTGAATTCAGTCGAGTTTAGCCCAATATAACAGTTCAATATCCTTCAGTTGGGAGTAGGATTTAGCATCGAGCGAACCCAAGGATGGGGGCTCACCTACCAGAAGAGGGTGTGATCCTTAGAACCAATCCTTGCATTTCAGAACTACGTAGCCAGCGTAGATGGAGACATCACTCCTGCCAGTTGGGGGTTGATGAGGTGCTCTACATACCTGTAAATGATACCACCGTTCTCATTTAGGAAACCTTCCAGTAGAGGGTTACTCTTTAGCTTGTCTTTACCCATGGCACGGTACTGGTACCCTTCTAATTGGGGTTACAGATTGGACCCCAGCTCAGCTATCTCATCAGTTCAGATTTGGGGTATATCGATTAGATTATTACCTCCCACAGTTTCAGTTTCAGTCTCACTCTTCAGAATATAACTCAGTTTAGTTCTACAGAATCATGACTGTCAGATATAGTCACTCAATTAACAGTAACTTTGATTATCATTATATTCAGTTATCAATTATCAAAATCAGTTCCAATATACTCAGTCACAATACGCACAATATGTTCAGTAGTTATAGGAGACTCCATGTATGCTAATCATTATCTTGTATATCATTCAGTTAGTTATTGTTCATGCATATGAACCCATGCATTCAACCTTACCTCATTTAGCATACCAGTACATTCCCACATACTGACCGCATACCCGTTTTTTGTGCTATAATATTTCATATCATAGGCTCGGATGCTCAGGTTCCTAACTGTGCTTAGCCAGATTCAACCAGCAGTAGCAGATTTAGCAGTGAGTCCTCATCTATCGAGGATATGCTTTTAATTCAGAACTTCAGCTTAGCAGTATTTAGTAGATGGAGTTAGTTGGGGGATTATCCCATCAACGTTACTATTAAATAGATTCAGTTAGAGGTTTTTTAGACTAGATTTTCAGATAGTATTTAATTTTACAGATGTTGTATTTTATCAGTATTATAGATGCTTTGAACCTTAGCATTTCAGCCTATTATTCCATATTTATTTTAGTGTTATTGTTTAGTTCTCACAACAGTTATTAGTCATGGGTCAACTTGCGATCCTTCGGGGTCATAAGCACCGTGTAGTATCCAGGTTGTAGACTCGAGGTATCACAAACTTAGTATCAGAGCCTAAGATTCAATAGAGTTTTAGGAAATCTGAAAAGTTGTATTGCGTAGAGTCTTGTGCATGGGTGTGTAGCGCGCCATACTTACAAACAGGAGACTATGAGATGTTTTAGGAAAAGTTTCCCTTCTTTCAGTATTCATGTCGTGCGAGTCAAGTTAATCTCTCAGTCTAACCCACTTCTTCCTTTCGTTTACAGAAATGCATCCTAAAAGGACTAATGAAAGAAGAATTGAAAACCAGTAAGCCCTTCAGCCCATTTAGGCAGATCCCCTGGACGAACATGTCTCTCACGCATAATTTAGAGCTACATTTACTACTCTAGACAATTTAGTCATAGCTAAGAATGAACGGCTAGCTGCTGTTTTAGCCAACCTAGTGGCTAATACTGCTACAACCAAAATTTGGGACTTTAACCGGATGACCCGTCCTTCCTTTAAGGGATCTAAGTCAGAAGAAGATCCACAGGAGTTCCACGATCAGGTTCAGAAATTCACAAATATCATGGGAGTGACTTCCAGTGAGGGTGTCGAGTTAGCTGCCTATCTGCTATAAGATGTAGCCCATACGTGGTTTAAGCAGTGAAAGGTAGACAGGGGTATATATACAGATACCATAGAGTAGAAAGAGTTTGTTACTGCCTTTTTAGATAGATTCTTTTTCTTAGATCCAAGAGAAGCCAAAGTGTTAGAGTTTATCAATCTCAGACAAGGTAGTATGAGCGTGAAAGAGTATTCCCTCAAGTTTACTCAGTTAGCCAGGTATGTTCCCATGTAGTAGCAGATAATAGGTCCAGAATGTGCAAGTTTGTGTCTGGAGTGTCAAATAGTATGGTTAAGGAGTGCAAAAAAAATAATGTTGATTAAAGAGATAAACATATCTAGTATTATGGTTCATGCTCAACAGATTGAGGAGAAGAAGCTTAAGAAGAAAGAGAGAGAGAATCAGAGGTGTAGAATAGGTTGCTTTAATTTTAGTCAGCCTAAGTCACAAGGAGGTAACCATTCCCAGTCTCGTCCAAAGTTCTTAGTCCCAGCTCCATCCTCAACCAGTGTACCGATGACCCAGGATAGCGTAAGCAATAGTTGTACTAATCCATTTTGCGGAGAGTGTAGTAAGAATCAAAAGGGTGTGTGTAGAGCTGGCAGTGATGTTTGTTTCGGGTGTGGCAAGCCAAGCCACAGAGTCAGAGATTGTCCTCAGTCAGGTTCAGTATAGTCATCTTTTAGCTCAGTCAGGTCAGCCGAATCAACAAGGTGCCGCTTTCAGTACCACTAGTGGGCAACGCCTAAAGAGGTTTTATGTAGTTCAATCCAGACAAGATCAAAAAAGTTCTCCTGATGTAGTCACTGGTATGTTACAGATCTCCCATTTAAATATGCATTCTTTAGTTTTAGATCCCAGATATTCAGTCATGATTTAGTTCGTAACTGCCCCGCGCATCGTCTTATGTTTTTCCTTAGTATCTCAACCAAGTCAGCATTCTCGAGGGACATAGTGTCCCAAAGGGTAGATGCACTATAGCCCCCGAGCTATCATAATTTAAACCTTCTATTTTCTCTTCACATAGCGAATCCTGTTAGAGAAATGGGTCCTCATAATTGACCCTTAAGTCCCAATCTCAGTTGTAAGATATGTACTCAAGGGATTAGTTCAGTTCACGATATTCAATTCATGTATCATGATTCAGACTTTGTTATGTCCTCATGTTCCCATTCATAAATGTTTAGTCATGTATTCATTAATCCATTCAGATATATACTCATGCATCAGACATGTATATTTAATATGTAAACTCAGCTTATCAGTACTTTTAGTCATGTATCCTGTGCATTAGATATTATCAGTGTCAGTCACAGAATAGTATCAGTCATGTAATAATCAGTGGTACTCTTAGTCCGTTACAGAACTCAGTGGATATTCAATCAATTATAGATAATAGGAAAAATCAGTAATCTCAGTGAATTCAGTCCAATTCAACTCAGTATAATAGTTCAGTATCCTTCAGTTGGGAGTAGGATTCTGTACCGAGTGAACCCAAGGATGGGGGCTTACGTACTAGCAGAGGGAGTGATCCTTAGAAGCAATCCTTGTGTTCTAGAACTATGTAGCCGGCGTAGGTAGAGATATTACACCTGCAGTTGAGGGCTGATGTGGTTCTCTACCTGCCAGTAAAGGGTACCACCATTCTCATTTAGGGAACCTACTAGTAGAGGGTTACTCTTCAGCTTGTCTTTACCCGTGGCATGGTACTGGCACCCTTCTAATTGGGGTTACAGATTGGACCCCAGCTCAGTTATCTCATCAATTTAGATTTAGGGTATGTCGATTAGATGATTACCTCTCACAGTTTTAGTTTTAGTGTCAGTCTTCAGAATAGAACTCAGTTCAGTTCTACAGAATCAAGACTTTCAGATACAGTCACTCAGTTATCAGTAACTTAGATTATCAGTATATTCAGTTATTATTTATCTGATTTAGTTCCAGTATACTCTGTCACAGTACACACAGTATGTTCATTAAATATAAGATTCTTCATGTATGCTAATCCAGCTCTTGCATATCATTCAGTTAGTTATTATTCATGTATATGAACCCATTCATCCAGCCTTACCTCATTTAGCATACCAGTACATTCCTACGTACTAACTGCATACCCATTTCTTACACTATGATGTTTTATATCATAGGTTTGAACGCTCAGGTTTATGCCCACGCTTGGCCAGATTTAGCTAGCAGTAGCAGATTTAGCAGTGAGTCCTCATCTATTGAGGATATTCTTTTCATTTAGTACTTTATCTTAGCAGTATTTAGTAGATGGATTTAGTTGGGGAATTATCCCATCAACTCTATTACCAGACAAATTAAGTTAGAGGTTTTCAGACTAGATTTTTAGACAGTATTCTGTTTTACAGATGTTATATTTTATCAGTATTTTAGATTCTTTAAATCTTATGGCATTTCAGCCTATTATTCCGCATTTATTTAAGTATTACTGTTCAGTTCTCACAACAGATATCAGTCATAGGTTAACTTGTGGTCCTTTGGGGTCGTGAGTGCCGTGTAGTATCCAGGGTGCAGACTCGGGGCGTCATAGAACCAAAGCACCTAAAATCTTATCTAAATCAAAGCAGACAACAACTTGAGACAAAATCGTGATTCAAACATCAAATCAAATATTAAAGGGGTGAACCTAAAATTTAATTTAAAAAATAAGGAATGACTTAAATAATGAACTACTAATCTAAGTCTTAGTTAAGTCAAAACAGGCATCAACTTGTGATAACAACAGTAAATCAACATCAAAATAGTGAACCAAGAGACAAATCATAGAAAAGTGAGGCATAGCTCGACTTCAAATTAATAACCTAGAAACTTTAGTCAAATTACAACAAGCAACAATTTAAGATAAAAATAGTGAATCAATGAAATCATAAATTCCTAGATGAAGCAAAAATTTGAACTTTTAAACAAAACTTTGCCTACAACAAAGGTATGACCCAGAATCGATAATAAACATCCACACATGTATCATAAAATCAATGGCTTTTGTAGCCTCTACAGCAGTAATTCCCAGCAAATAATTTCTAATATTTTTATCAGTATCAACAACAACAATATAAGACTGATACCCTAAAAAAAATTTGGCGAGAAGAAGAAAAATACTGAGAATTAAAAGGGATGGGATATTACCTATTTAGGGGCAGCAAAATAGGATCTTGAGCCGTCATCGGAATCTTCGACCACCACCGAAGAGCTTCGACGACTTTCACAGAAAAAAATTTAAACTAAAAATGGGAATTTTGCTCGAAAGCTTTATTTTTATCTCCCAGACTTGAATTTCTTTGCTCTATAAAAAGATTTATACAGAGAACAAAATGAGGAGTCAAATCCTGCTCCACCGATATGGGACAAAAGGGAATCTTGGGTAATTTTGGGAAATTTTTAAGGGGTATTTTTTTATTTTTTGGGGATGGTAACAGAATTGGCTCAACCTTGTACCAATTTTGGATTGTTTGAAGAATTTCAAATTGGTTTCAAGCAATAGGAATGAGAAAAATTGAAATTCCCCTAAAACCAATGAAATTCGCACACCTTCGTACGAATTCATACTATTATTCTTCAAGAAAATGGATTTTTTGAATGATTTGCTGGCCACCTGTACTATTTATAGAAGATCCGAGACCCTCCCCGTACGAGTCCACGTAGGAGGCATGAGTGATGAGTGGGAAACGTATTGAGGCTAGGTCGCCGGTTTGCGGGATACGGGTCAGATTACTCGTTCTAATATTGCGGTTGTTGGGGTTATTGTTTCTATGTTGTTCATGTACGTTAGTAGCTGTAGACGTTGTTGGTTGTTGTTTTCTTAAAGGAGAAGAGAGGGCAAATGGGCCGGGTCAGCTGTTTATTGGGCTAGGGCGGTGATGGGTTGCTGATGAAGGGTTGATTGGTCTTGGGTTGGTGTTAGTTAATATCAAATGCAATTGGGTTGCTGGTTAATTTTGGGTTAAATTGGTTGGATTATGTAATTTAGGGATTTGGCCAATTCATTTAAGTTTTGGCCAAATTGAAAATCAATTGGCTAATTGCATCGCAATCGTGGCCAATTTTGATTCAATTATGGCCAAATCTAATAGATTGGCTAAATTAAGTCAAAATTCAAAATGAATTAATATCTCATTTAACCCCGAGCTTCTTGATTCGATAAAATCAAACACATATTTATCCGAATAAATTATTTTTGAGAGTAAATTATAATTAAATCAAGATTTTAATTACTATATTTATCTTCAAAATAATCCTTAATTAAAATTTGATATTCCATAGAAAAAATATTTAAGTAATCAAATTACACAATATCGTTTAACTGAACACGATACTATATAATCGTTACTTAAAATGACAAAATTATGTATAAAAAATATGAAATTTTTTTTGGATGAAATAAATATTTTGATTTATTAAAAACCGAAGAAAATTAGGATTAAATTTAGTCACGGAGGGGCCAAAATTAGGTGTGAACAACTTCTTTCTCTCTTTGGGTAGGGTGGATGCAAGTAACCTTGGGCAAAAGGAGGCTGGCGTACAAATTCAAATCTGAAAGAGGTTAGTTTTCACACGAGTTTCATAGAGTTATGGCCAGACCTTGGCATCAGGTTTCCTACATATCTCAGATTACATAAGAATTTAGGCCACTTGTAGTTCATTAAGCACTATTTTCAAAAAATTCACCAGCTATCTCAATTTTTAGAGTTTTTAACGACACAGAAAAGCTAGGAAATAGAGGGATATGGGGGATATTGGAATGCAGTCGAGTTTTATGCATAGAGCCAAACCTACATATCTGCAAGACTCAGGGAATCAGATTGCTTATAGTTCGACTCAATCGGTAGAAAAGATAGTCTTTTATTTCAGACAATTTTTGGCTCAGGATGAGTCACAAGTTGTTCGAGTTATGAAAAAGAGGATTGTAACCTCTTAACCATGAATGTAGAGCTCTTCATATCCATAGGTAATAACTTACCTGGACATAATGTTCAAAACTCTAGGTGCCCTATCACTCGAATTTGAAGGGAAGAGAAGTTTACCCTTGGTATGAGTTTAGAAATATTCGAATGTGAAGTTGAAACTAGAATATCCCAAAATTCCTGCATGCCTTCTAACAGGGGTTTGGTTGGATGGTGTTGGCGATCATCCTTTAGCTCGCGTCCAAAGAGTTTGACGTTCCTCTTTAGACTATGTCTTGTTTTAATGCTAAGAAAGGATTCCACATTGTGCTGCATCCTATCTAAAGTCGTCCACACCTGTGGTTTTGATTTGAGATTTTCATCCTCTCGGATGCTCTCGACAATGCTTCAAACAAAAAGTGTTAGTGCTAAACACAATTCACGAAAGAGGTATATAGTCTTTACCATATCTCCACGTAAGTTGTTGCCTAAAAAGTGAAGTTATTCCTTCATATACCTATTTGGAAGGAAATAACTTGCAATAATAGGCACACAAACTCTCTTGGTTGTTGAATAATTATATCATTTATCGGTTGAATATGTCTTTAAAGTGGGGTGGCCCCTTTTGGACACCGACGACACGTTATGTAGAATGGTCCCTATAACCGCTTAATCTTGCATAGATGCGGCAACCCTTTTGAGTCACTTATAGTGCTTTTGGAATGATAAAATCTTCGGTTATTGCCAATAATTCTTTGTATATGAACTTGGGTAGGTCTTGCGCGTATTTTGTATCGATACGACTTATAGATTTCCCTTGGATTGACAATCTTTGGATAATCTTACACATTATTTGATGTTGGATACGAGGCGACTTATAGAGGATCTAAATTGCTAGACCTTAGGTAATCCTACACATTATCCAACCTTGGATAAGAGATGGCTTACAGATATCCCTCTAATCGCTAGTTCTCAGATATTCCTACACATGATCCGACCTTGGATACAATATGACTTATAGATATCTCTCAAATTGCTAATCCTTAGGTAATCCTACACATAAACGATCTTGGATATGACGCGGCTTATAGAGAACCCTTGGACTTATCAATTTGATAATATCGTATATTCTCCAGTAAGAATTTAGTTGCGGCTTATGGATAACCTTCATACTATTAATTTTTGGGTAACCTTGCACACTATCCGGTTAGAATGTTGTTGCGGCTTATGAATGACCTATGGGATATCAACTCAGAGGTAACCTTGTGCACTATCTTATTTTAAATAATACGACTCATAGATGATCCTTAAATTGTCAATTTCAAAGAAATATCATATATCATCCATCTCCAGATAACGACTTAAATGCGTCCCTTCAAATCACGTGCTTTTGATATATTAAGATGCTGATTCACAAAATAATGAGATATCTTTGACGCCAGCGTATGATATTTTTCATGTCAACAAATTTTAGATGTTGATGATATCCTCGACGCCAGCATATGATATCTCGCGTGTCAACAGATATTGATGATGATGATATTCTCGATGCCAGCATATGATATCTCATGTGTCAACAGATATTAGGTATTGATGATATCCTCAACGCCAGTGTATGATATCTCGCATGTCAACAGATATTAGGTGATGATATCCTCGACGCAAATGTATGATATCTTGAATGTCAATAGATATTAGATGATGATACCCTCGACACCAGCGTATGATACCTCGCGCGTCATCAGATTTATACTGTAGATGACACCCTCGACGCTAACGTGTGATATCTCACGCGTCATCAAATATGTAATGCAGATGATACCCTCAATGCCAACATATGATATCTTGCACGTTATCAGATATTTAATATAGATGATACCTTCGATTCCAATGTATGATATCTCGCTCGTCATCAGATATTTCATGCAGATGATACCCTCAATGCCAGCATAGGATATCTCGTGTATTATCAGATATTTAATGCAGATGATACCCTCGATGCCCGTGTATGATATCTCGTGCATCATCAGATATGTGATATAAATGATACTCTCGACGCCAACGTGTGATATATCATGCGTCATCAGATATTTAATACAGATGATACTCTCAACACCAGTGTATAATATCTTATACATCAATAGATATTTATTGCAGATGATACCCTCGATGCCAGTGTATGATATCTCGCGCATCATCAAATATTAGATGCTGATGATATCCTTGATGCCAACATATGATATCTCATGTGTCAACAGATATTAGATAATGATATCTTTGATGCCAGCGTATGACATATCGTGTGTCAACAAATATTAGATGATGATATCCTCGACGCCAGCATATCATATCTTGCATCTGAACAGATATTAGATACAATGACCCTCTCGGCAATAAGATGATATAAAATGGTTCTACCGATGATTTGAAAATGGTTTCACCTGAGTTCATTTGACTACATCATACTTTCTACATGTACCTGTAATCAAGGTAGACAATTAGTAAACATAATGTCGCTCTCACTGGCAACCAAAGTCAAGCTTTATGATAGTTTATTGACAAATACTGAGCATCCTAATTTGAATAGCTTATTCTGAAATTAATCTTCTTTTTTTAAAGAAATGATTAAATAGAAAAGCCACCGGTGTAACGACCCGAAATTGCCTCTCGGGACGTCACATGGTGCCTAGGACTATAAGTAGCCCCAAGCTAACCCATAGAGCCGGTTCTTACTGATAACCCTCAATTCAAGGAGAAAATATAAATTCAAACACTAGCACATCCATGTTCATAGAAGGGAATAAAGGAAAGAAGGGGTACTCGGTCCAAATGGTCATAATAAAGAAATCCCAACGAAACCACAATCTACCAAATAGTCTGACAAAGCCTCTACAAATCCATAATCTAGAGAGCCGATGGGATAGTCCCCCAACTGAATCAGGACAAACTACAGGTAACAACATAGTCTTTTAGTCCCTGGAATATCTGAAGATCGGTCCTCGAACCAAGAGGACTCACCACTGTAGAAAATGTATGCGAGGTACTCAGAGATTACGGGCGAGGCTGGGATTAAGCACCTGAACCTACATTATGAGACAATGTAGCACATAGACATATATGTGGATCAATACTTGAAAATGTACTGAGTATGTGGGGGTGAATGCATGTATATAAAACATTATCAATCTCCTTCATTCAAATCATGTATGCAATATGAGATGACTCACATGGCTTGAATAAGTATGAAATATAAAGTTCATAAATCATATAAGATGAGGCATATTACACAAATCTCGTGAGTTATTGTTCTTCAACCTCAAAACCAAAAATCTTCTCTTATTCTCAATACTCAAGGCAAAAGGGCTTTAGACAGTACCATCAACTCATGCATATGGGATGGTGGGTAAAACAACTTTTAATGTTTAAGATTTTATATCTCTTTAAACCCAAATACTAGAAATACGACCTCATGAGACTTTAGAACATACATAGAGGCATGTCATGAAAGTTAGGAAAATATCTCATTTCAAACTTTAGGAGAAATCATCTATCTCAAGGCAAAATGCTCTAGTTTAGTGAAAATAATTCATAGGAGGGAAAAATACCTTAGTTTGCAAAGGAGTAGCTGATCTCAAGTTTAAAAAGGCAAGGGAGGTTCTCGTAACCGACATAAACCATGTGAGATACATGGAGTCCAACGTTTTGTCCTCCTAGGAAGAGACCCCACGTTGGGAAGGAGCGTCATACTCTTGCCAGGAGTATAACCTAGGTCTAGTGATGACTAAACAAAACTCTGCCTTGGGCCCAATCATAATCATCATAAACTCAGCCTCAGGCCCAACCTACGGTGGCATGTAGTTTTAGGGTAAGAAACCATAGTAACTTACCCGCTCTGTGCTAAATACTACTCCCTTTATATTATCTACGCTCATCTTATGAAAATCCACTTTTAGAATAATCTCATGGTTCACCACGAATCCAATAATCAAATTGATAATCTTATATAGTGAAGTGGATTTCAAAGCTCAAGGACCATTTGGTCAATTCATTTCTCAATCATCTCGAAATACTCAAATCATGGGTGTTTATAGCACAAGAGTTCATAAATTCACAAGTTTCAAATAAGGCTTACCAACCCATAGTTCAATATCCAGTTAAAGCTTATCAAAAAGCATAATATATAGCATATAGATTCATAAATCATATGGAAATCTGGGAATTTCCACAATTTATCTCAAAGTCTTAAATAAGTCATACGCTTCAATATCTCAAACATTGCAAATATTAACTTCTCATGGAGTAAAATCATGGGGTTTATACCCAGCTGTATTTTCTCAAGGAAACATGCACAAATCATGCCATTTGACTCTTAATTCATGGGGAATATCAACATAATGCATTCAATAATAACAGGTGAAAAAACCCAATTCAATTTCATGCAAAACCTCATAGATTTCAGGAAAATCATGATGTAAATAAGCCTTTTGGGCACAAGGGTGAAAGGGTTACCCTTGTTCAAAAATCCACATACCTTAGATTAGAAGATTGGATGAACAAGTTTCCTCTAAACTTCCTCTTCTTACTCTTGGAAGAGTGTTCTTGAATTCTTTGAACTTGGGAGATTCAATTCTCAACTCACTAGCACAATCTTTGGTGAGTTCTTAGATTTCTTAGGGAAGAATTTTTGTTTTGATATGATTTGGAGGAGAAAACCCTAGCCCTTAAGTGTTAGAGATGAGCCAATGAGACCAGCTGATTCATCTAAAATATATATAAGGGTTTAAAGGAGAAGAAAGGACCGAAATACCCTTTTAAAAATGAGTTAAAAATTATTGATCGGGGTCTGCGATGGTCGAAATGACGGTCCGCCAGAAGTTTGACGATCCGCCAGATCGTCCGTCACTCGAGGGCCAAAATTGGAACATACTGCCTTGATGTGATGGTCGGAATGAAGGTCCATTAAAATTTTAATGGTCTACTAGATCTTCCGTCATACGAGGTCCAGGATGAGGCCATACTACCTCTGCTTGACAGTCACCGCGACGGTTAGTCAAATTTTTGGCGGTTCACCATTTTGGCCATCGCACGATGGCTAGAAAAAGAAGTCATTGCCTTGGTTTGATGGGACGATCGATGGTCCTTCGAAGACTTGATAGTTTGTTGGATCGATCGTCAAACCTGGGTGATTCCGACAACACTTAGGAAAACGACCATAACTTCTCACCTTGATACTGAATTTTGACGAAATTGGTATCGCTGGAAAGCTAACTCAATTTCCCACACCATAGGAAGTCATTTTTATGAAAAATTCTACAAGGTTAAAACACGAATCAATTAGGGAGACCTTTCTTAATCTCTTAGGGTGGGAATTTACACTTCATTCGACACACATCCAAGGTTCAACTACGAGGGAACTTTGCAGGGTCTTACAACATCTCCCCCTTGGGAGCATTCGTCCTCGAATGTCGCTAGTTAGGCTAGGGGTACAGGAAAAACAGAATACACATAGCTGAAACAATTACTAAATGGTTCCAGATCTTTCTAAACTCGTGACCACTCCGTATATTACAAGAACTCATACAAGGATGGATGCATAGCTAAACTTTAGATAAGAAGGGCTGAATTAAAGAAGAATAGTACCTTCAGATTGATCTGAAATCGCAGAAAAGAGGTGCGGGTATTTGGCTCGCATGTTTGCTTTCGCCTCCCAAGTGGTACACTCGACAGATTGGTTTTGTCACAAAACCTTGACCAAGGGAACTTCTTTGTTCCTAAGTCTACGGATCTGAAAAGCTAGGATCTCCACGGGAATCTCATCAAAGGAAAGATTATCCTGAATATTGACACTTTCTGAAGGATCAACCACAATAGAATCACCAATATGCTTCTTGAGCATGGAGACATGAAAGATAGGGTGAACGGCGGACAACTCTGAGGGAAACTCAACCTCATATGCTACCTTGCCGACACGACTCAAGACTCTATACGGGCCAACCTACTGAGGACTCAGCTTCCCCTTTTTACCAAATCTTTTCACCCCTTTCATGGGTGAAATCTTTAAGTACACCAAATCACCTACCTCAAAATCAAGATCTCTTCTCTTCACATGGACATAAGACTTTTGATGACTTTGAGCCATCTTTAACATTTCTCTAATCAACTTAACTTTCTCCATAGCTTTAAACACTACATCAGGTCCAATCGCGGCTGTCTCACCCACTTTGAACCAACCCACGGGCGATCTACACTTCCTACCATACAAGGCCTCAAACGGTGCCATCTCAATGCTAGCATGGAAACTATTACTATAGGCAAACTCAATCAATGGCAAATGCTCATCCCAACTATCTTTGAAATCAAGAGCACACGCCCTCAACATATCCTCCAGGGTCTGAATGGTCCTGTCAGCCTGACTATCTATCTGCGGGTGAAATGCGGAACTCAAGAGAACTTGGGTACCAAGACCCTACTGAAATGCCTTCCAAAACTGAGAAGTAAACTGAGTACCCCTATCTGAAATTATAGATAAGGGTACTCCATGTCGCCTGACCAACTCCCAAATATATAATCTATATAATCCTCAGTCGTATAAAAAGTATGCATGGGCAAAAAATGTGCGGACTTTGTCAACCTATCCACAACAACCCAAATAAAGTCATGATGACGACGCGAAAGAGGCAATCCGGTCACGAAGTCCATATTCACCGCTTCTCACTTCCAAGTGGGTATACTAAACTCTTGCATCATGCCACCAGGGTATTTGATGATCTACCTTAACCTGTTGACAAGTTGTAGACCTCACTACAAACTCGGCGATGTCCTTCTTCATACTGTTCCACCAATAGATTTCCCGCTAGTCGTGATACATTTTGGTAGAGCTAACATGAATAGAATAACGCGCGCCATGCGCTTTAGCCAAAACCCTCTGCCTCAAATTATCAACATACGGGACACACAACCTATTATGCAATCTCAACACACCATCTCCCCCTTGGGAGAAAACCTCAAACTTTTGGTCCTTAACTGACTCCTTCAGTTTGACCAAACTAGGATCCCTATCCTGCTTCTTCTTCACTTCTGAGACTAAAGAGGATCGGAACTACTCTGAACCAACGTACTCCTCTCTGCTGAATCAAGCAACCTAATACCCAACCTATCTAAACAATGAACATCATGAGGCAACTATTATTACCTTCCCCTATATGTGCAACACTACCCATGGATAATCTACTAAGGGCGTCCGCCACTACATTGGCCTTGCTCGGGTGATACAACACACTTATATCATAATCTTTCAACAACTCCAACCACCTCCTCTGCCTAAGATTCAACTCCTTCTGGGTGAACACATACTGCAGGCTCTTATGATCAGTAAACACATCCACATGGACACAATAAAGATAGTGTCTCCAAATTTTCAAAGCAAAGACCACAGCAGCTAGCTCAAGGTCATGGGTCGAGTAATTCTTTTCATGCAGTTTTAACTATCAAGAGGCATAGGCTATAACCTTAGCTTCCTGTATCAACACACATCTCAAACCAACTCCAGAGGCATCACAATATACCACAAAACTATCAGAACCATCAGGCAAAGTCAACACAGAGGCTGAAGTGAGCCGAGTCTTCAGCTCCTGTAAACTCTTCTCACAGGACTCGAACCACCAGAATTTAACATTCTTTTGGGTCAATCGGGTCATAGGAGGCACAAGGGAAGAAAAACCCTCAACAAAACAATGGTAATATCCAGCTAAACCCAAGAAACTCCTAATAGCGGATGGGGAGATAGGTCTAGGCCAATTTCTAACAGCTTCGGTCTTTTGGGGATCAACTCTAACACCTTCGGCTCAAACAACATGACCTAGAAAGGCTACAGACCTTAGCCAAAATTCACACATACTAAATTTGGTGAACAATTGATGGTCGCTAAGAGTTTGCAAGACAATTCTAAGGTTTTGTGCATGGTCATTCTCATCATGGGATTAGACAAAGATGTCATCTATGAAGACAATGACGAAAATACCAAGATATTTCTTGAACACTCGATTCATAAGGTCCACGAAAGCGGCCGGGGCATTGGTTAGCCCAAAGGACATGACTAGGAACTCAAAGTGACCATAGTGGGTTTGGAAGGCTGTCTTTGGAATATCACTCTTCCTGACCTTAAGTTGATGATAGCCGAATATAAGGTCTATCTTGGAAAAATAACTTGCACCTTGCAACTGATCAAACAGGTCATCAATTCTTGGAAGAGGATGCCTATTTTTGATTATGACCTTGTTCAGTTGACGGTAGTCAATACACATATGCAAGGATCCATCCTTCTTTCGCACGAATAAAATAGGTTCTCCCCAAGGAGAAATACTGGGCCTAATGAAACCTTTATCTAGAATATCTTTGAGTTGTTTTTTCAGCTCCTTGATCTCGACAGTTGCCATATGGTATGGGGGGTAGAAATGGGCTGAGTATCGGGAAGAAGATTAACTCCAAACTCTATCTCTATATCGGGAGATATCCCTAGGAGATCTCTTATAAAGGCATCTGAGAACTCATTAACAACATTGACTGACTGAATAGTTGGAGTTTCGGACTGAATATCTTTGACTCTAACTAGGTGATAGATTCAACCTTGGCTATTAGCTTTCTGGCTTTGATGTAGGAGATGAAATGACTTTTGGAAGATACCGAACTCTCGGACCACTCAAACACTAGTTCTTTAGAAAACTAAAACTTGACTACACGGGTATGATAATCTATAGACGCATAGCAAGAATAAAGCCAATCCATACCCAGAATAAGGTCAAAATCTACTATGTCTAACTCTATCAAGTTCGCAAGTATGACTCTAGGAAGCATAGTGACAGGGAAATCTCTATGCACTTATTTAGCAACAACTGACTCTTCGACTAACATAGAAACTAGGAAAGGCTTGGGAATCCTTCCGGCACCGCTTTTGAAATTCACAGCCACTAGTGGGGTCACATAAGAGAGATTTGACCCGGGGTCCAACAACACATAAACATCAAGACAAAATACTAGAAGCATACCAGTAATAACATCAGGGGAGTCCTCCTGCTCCCGTTGGGATGGCAAGGCATAAAATCTATTCTGGCGCTGAATGCCAGCAATGCTAGAAGAAGCGCCCTGAACAAGGGCGGAATGAGGTACATGAGTTGGTGCACTAGTAGCCGGTGCCGGAAGTCGAGCATCTCCATTCCCCTGTCTAGCATGGGGGCAGTATCTAAGTATGTGGCCCTGCTTGACACAACCAAAACAACCCCTCGCATCACCAAAACACTCTCCTGGATGATTCCTACCATATTTAGCACAAGGAGGATAACAGAGCCTGTTACCAACACTGTTCTATGATCTCGGCATGAAAGGCCTACCCCCTTGCTCCGACCTACCTCTAGGCGCGGGAGAGCTTGCTGATAAAGCTAATGGAGCAGACAGGCGCATCTAAAATTGAGGACGGTTTCCTCCATGGAACCTAGGCCGGCTAAACTCATGTTGATCAAATCTCGCCCTCTTACTACCCCTCATTCTTTTACTCTCCCTAAGTTTATCCATCTCTATCTATTGGGCATGAATCATCAACCTAGATAGATCTATATCCCTATTCAACATCGCGGTCCTACACTCCTTTAGCACCATCCCAGAAACACCGGTCATAAATTTACTCATACGAGCCCGGGTGTTGGAGATCAAATCAGGAGTGTATTTGACCAACTGACTGAACTTCAAGAAGTACTCCTTAACAGTCATGGATCCTTGCCTCAAGTTTATGAACTCCTCAATCTTGGCCTCCCTCATCTCAAGAAGAAATAATTATTCTAAGAATTTATCTTGGAATACTTGCCAAGTCATAGGAATGGCATCTTCATCTCTACCCTTCCTCCACGACACAACCCAATCATAAGAAATGTCCTTCAGTCTGTAAGGGGCCATCTCAACACTTTCTTCTTTCGAGCATACATCACATCAGTGATCTTTCTTACCTCCTCCAAGTATAGCTGTGGGTCCCCATCAGTTCTCGACCCATATAACTCAGGCAGGTTCATCCGTAGAAATTCATGAATTCTAGCTACGGCTACATCACCTCCCTTCTAATTAGTAACTGGGGACTGGTTATTGACCCAAACATTAGTAGTACCGCTTGGACCAACGTCTGAAAGGCTGCCCCAAATTTAGCGTGGGACACCATCTCATTCAGAGGATTAACGGGTGGAGGATGCTCATCATTGTTCCCATGAACATTCACCCTTTAAAGAGGCATTTTCTAAAAATAGAGAAGCACAAAACATTAGATAAGGAGGGGACAACTGGAGCCACGATAGAATCTAAAAAAACAGACACAACTTTTCCTAAAACATCTCATAGCCTCCTGCCCATAGATGTGGCATGCTATATATCGATGAGCAAGACTCTACTCAACACGGATTGTTAGACTCCCAAGGACTCCTTAGAAACCTGGCTTTGATACCACTTTGTAATGACCCTAAATCGCGTCTCGAGACGTCACATGGTGCCTAGGACTATAAGTAGCCCCAAGCTAACCCATAGAGTCGGTTCCTGCTGATAACCCTTAATTTAAGGAGAAAATTTAAATTCAAACACTAGCATATCTATATTTATAGAAGAGAATAAAGGAAAGAAGGGGTACTCAGTCCAAATGGTCATGATAAAGAAATCCCAATGAAACCACAATCTACCAAATAGTCTGACAAAATCTCTATGAATCCATAATCTAGAGAGCCGATGGGACAGTCCCCTAACTGACTTGGGATGAACTACAGGTAACAACATAGTCTTCTAGTCTTTGGAATATCTGAAGATTGGTCCTCGAACCAAGAGGACTCACCACTGTAGGAAAAGTATGTTAGGTACTCGGAGATCATGGGCGAGGCTGGGACTGAGCACCTGAACCTACATTATGAGATAATGTAGCACATAGACATATATGTGGATCATTACTTGGGAATGTACTGACTATGCGGGGGTAAATGCATGTGTATAAAACAGTATTAATTTTTTTCATTCAAATTATTTATGCACTATGAGATGACTCACATGGATTGAATAAGTATGAAATATAAAGTTCATAAATCATATAAGATGAGGCATATTACACAAATCTCGTGAGTTATTGTTCTTCAACCTTAAAACCAGAAATCTTCTCTTATTCTCAATACTCAAGGGAAATGAGCTTTAGATAGTACCATCAACTCATGCATATGGGATGGTAGGTAAAACAACTTTTAATGTTTAAGATTTTACATTTCTTCAAACTCAAATACTAGAAATACAACCTCACGAGACTTTAGAACATACGTAAAGGCATGTCATGAAAGTTAGGAAAATATCTCATTTCAAACTTTAGGAAAAATCATCTATCTCAAGGAAAATTGCTCTAGTTTAGTGAAAATAATTCATAGGAGGGAAAAATACCTTAGTTTGCAAAGGAGTAGTTTATCTCAAGTTTAAAAGGGCAAGAGTGATTCTCATAAACGACATAAACCATGCGAGCTATATAGAGTCCAATGTTTCATCCTCCTAAGGAAGAGACCCCACGTTGGGGTGGAGCGTCATACTCTTGCCAGAGAGTATAACCTAGGTCTAGTGATCACTAAACAAAACTCTACCTTGGGCCCAATCATAATCATCATAAACTCAGCCTCAGGCCCAATCTATGGTGGCACGTAGTTTTGGGGTAAGAAACCGTAGTAACTTACCCTCTCGGTGCTAAATACTACTCCCTTTAGATTATTTACGCCCATCTCATAAAAATCCACTTTTAGACTAATCTCATGGTTCACCACGAATCCAATAATCAAATTGATAATCTCATATAGTGAAGTGGATTTCAAACTTCAAGGACCATTAGGTCAATTTATTTCTCAATCATCTCGAAATACTCAAATCGTGGGTGCTTATAGTACAAGATTTCATAAATTCACAAGTCTCATATAGGGCTTACTAACCTATAGTTCAATATCAAGTTAAAGCTCATCAAAAAGCATAATATATAGCATATAGATTCATAAATCGTATAGAAATCTGGGAATCTCTAAAATTTATCTCAAAGTCTTAAATTAGTCATATTCTTCAATATCTCAAACATTGCAAATATTAACTTCTCATGGAGTAAAATCATGGGGTTTATACCCAGCTGTAATTTCTCAAGAAAACATGCAAAAATCATGTCATTTGACTCTTAATTGATGGGGAATATCAAGATAATGCATTCAATAATAATAGGTGAAAACCCCCAATTCAATTTCATGAAAAAACTCATAGATTTCAGGAAATCATGATGTAAATAAGCCTTTTGGGCACAAGGGTGAAAGGGTTACCCTTGTTCAAAATCCCACATACCTTAGATTAGAAGATTGGATGAACAAGTTTCGTCTAAACTTCCTCTTATTACTCTTGGGAGAGGGTTCTTGAAGTATTTGAACTTGGGAGATTCAATTCTCAACCCACTAGCACAATCTTTGGTGAGTTTTTAGATTTCTTGGGGAAGAATTTTTGCTTGATAAGATTTGGAGGAGAAAACCCTAGCCCTTAAGTGTTAGAGATGAGCCAATGAGGCTAGCTGATTCATCTAGAATATATATAAGGGTTTAAAGGAGAAGAAAGGACCGAAATACCCTTTTAAAAATGAGTTAAAAATTATTAATCGGGGTCTGCAACGGTCGAAATGATGGTCCGCCGGAAGTTTAACGGTCCACCAAATTGTCGGTCGCTCGAGGGCAAAAAATGGAACATACTGCCTTAATGCGACAGTCGAAATGATGGTTCGTCGAAAGTTTGACGGTCCTCCAGATCGTCCGTTGCACGAGGGCCAGGATGAGGTCATACTGCCTCCACTTGACGGTCACCGCGATGTTCCATCGAATTTTTGGCGGTTCACCATTTTGGCTGTTACACGATGGCTAGAAAAAAGAGTCACTACTTGGTTTTGATGGGACGATCGATGGTCCATCAAATAATTGATGGTCCGTCGGATCGATCGTCAAACCTAGGTGATTCCGATAATTCTTAGGAAAACGGCTATAACTTCTCACCCCGATACTGGATTTTGATGAAATTAGTATCGTTGGAAAGCTAAATCAATTTCCCACATGATAGGAAGTTTATTTTATGAAAAATTCTACAAGTTTAAAACATTAATCAATTAGGGAGTCCTTTCTCAATCTCTTAGGGCCGGAATTACACTTTATTTGACATACATCTAAGGTTCAAACTATGAGGAAACTTTGTGGGGTCTTACAACCGGATGCAACTAAATGGGGAAAAACCTTTATTTGGGGATTACTCAAATACCATTTGCTTCGCTTCAAGGCAAATTTTGAGGATGACTTTCTACTTTTCCTCCTATTGAGTGATCCTTTGATTTTTGTATTTATTGTGTTAACTCCCTTGAATGTACCTGCGCTTAAGGTAAATATTTAGTAGACACAAAGTCTCTTTTGTTAGAGACTATTTCTTAGAAAAATTCCAAATACAATATTTGTAAAGAAGATAAGATGCCATTGTTTGTCCTTCATGATCTCAAGAAATGAGATAGACAATTCAAAAGGCCCTCGATAAATGGGTATTAAACCCATTTTTGGGGCTACCCAAAAATACCGTTCTTGAGAATTATATACTCTGGTGTGGATCCCAACTTGCTCGGGGATTTTTTAAAATGACTCTCATTTTTGTGTATTGATCCCTGCATCCACAGAAAGATTAATTAGTTTTGAGTAAAACTACTCCGTCTTGACCTTCTTCGATCCTTGGTTTGCTCCTCGCCATTTTTCAGGTGCCCGTCATATTGGTACCTCCACCTGGCTCATTGCTCCAATAGACGTCTAGGCAATCACTAAAAAAAAGATTTGTATAGATTTTTGCAAGTAGCTTAATTTTAGAAAATAGTTTTAAAATTTTCTAAAAAGCTTTAGAAAATCTCTGCCAGTCATGTCATGTACTATCTCAACAAACGTATTCCTCTTGATTTTTACTATATTCTATGAAGAATTTCCAAAACTCATCATCATTGTTGGAGGGTTCTTCAGACAGTTCTGTCATAGCCTAAGATTGAGTCTACCTAGACTTTATCACAGCTAGTGACTTCAAAAGTTTGACTTTGACCTCTGGTGATGGGGAACTTGAAATATATTTCAGTGTTTGGTGAAAATTTTGCTGCCTTCCTCAAAATTTTTGCCCCAGTTTAAAGTTGTTTGATATGATATCAAGTCGACAGGAACCCAAAGTCTTTGTTAGTCTTCATTCTCTTTGTTGGATGTTGATCTTTCTTTTGTGAATTTTTTAGATTCCTTCTTAAAAATTCTACCGCAATTTTTATTTCCTGAGGTTACATGACCGAGCCATTTGTGCGCTTACGTATCCCGTTGAAGTAGGAATCAGGCCAAACATAGTTCAGGACTACGCTAAGGATATATAGAAAAATCCAATGGGTTGACTGAAGCCGACATAGACCACCTATGTATCCATTTCTTGGAAATTCAGGTCATCACGTAGTTCATACATAAAAAGAAGGGATAAATTATCCTAAAGGATTGACCGAAGCCGATATAGGTCACCTACGTATCCCTTTCTTAGGAAGTCAGGCCAAACATAGTTCATAATAAACTCATAACTGCCCTAAAATATTCTTATCCATCTTACTAAGATAGAAATAAATACTTTTATGGATGGCATGACGTTTGCATTGCATTTTTCTTGATAGAATGAAGGATCAAAAGTCCAATTCCCTTAGTCATTGTCTTCCTAGTTAACCACCTCGGTTTTCTCTAGATTAGGCTTCTTTGATTCTCGAACTCTTTGACTCTTCTGTTGACTGTTCTAGGGCTATCATTATATTTCTTCTTGACATAACATAATAATGGCAGGTTTTAAGTTATAATTGTATGACAAGCGATGAGTTATGAGTAGAGTAAAGGTCCAATTCAACAATATTTCCTCCAATTAATCTTCCATGAGCCCGGTTGTCTTAGAAAATTCTTCCCTCATATTTTTTCTTATTCCATCCTCGAGACCATGGCTTACAGGTTTGAAAAATGATTGGTAGAGTCCAGTTTTACTACTAGTCATTTTCTTTTCCTGTAACAAAGTTATAATCAAGAAGGGGATCTCTTATTCATTTTGATCTGGTAAAGTAGGGTCATTTTTTGCTAATACAGAGTAGTTTCTATTACCTGCAAAGTAAAAACAACCCCAAGACTGACGTGTTAGATTTCGTTAATAATAATCAAAGCAAAATGATAAGGTAGGAAATAAACATATAGAGTTGTTTCTTATCTCATGCGAATTGATCCATGAAGTAATGATGACTCAAGAATTTCAATGAACAGGATTTTGCTCAATGATATGGATAAGTGGAATTTATCAGGAAGGATCAACCTTTTTTCTTTCTGATCTTATTACCTTTTACAATAAAGTGGAGGACAACAAAGTTTTTGAAGATGGGGGCCGGGCCAAAAAGCTGCCTACGTATCTCACGGAGGAGAAATTAGGACCTACGTAGTTAGAAACTATAATGGCTTTTCCTAAATGGTAGCGATCATTTTGGAAGTTTTAAGAATGACTGCGGACTTTTCTGAGAAACTCGGGAGACTTGGAGTATGTTTGGTCGAATTTTTGTATATTGGGGTATATTTTTGCCGCTCTGTGGAAAATGAGATTGGATCAAGTCTCCTTTGATTCGAATCAACATAGCACGTATAAGCACAACAGTTATATCACAAAAACATATTGTAATAAACGTGCATCCTAATTAGGTGACCCTTTTGAGCCAAGGGTTGGCCTAACGTATTTGAAGGAAATATATTCTTTTTTAAAACTAATCCATTATCCTACAAAAACTTTAATAGGTGTACATAAATAGCATAAATGCCTACAAAAGTTGCACAAATGGGGTGCAATCTTTAAGGAAAGGGAAATAACATAAAAAAAAAAAAAAGAATGATGTCCCGCGTAGGGGATAGGAAATACTAACTCCTGAATGTTTCTTCTATCGGTCTTCGCCTTCTTAGCTTTGTCCACTTTTTGTCATTGGCGACATCTGTTGACGATCAAGTGATTTTCATATAGCTTTGCCTTAGATGCAACCTCCCTAATCGATCAATTTCTTGCTTGACTTGCTTTGACTCCTCTCAATTGGTGTATGATTGAGACATCCTTACTCAAAAGTAAGCAAAACAAGTTTATCCCAACCCCCAAAGGATAATGGATTGGATTAAATAAATATATATTTCTCCAACACATAAATATGATTCGTCTGTAATTGACTCGGGGTCAATAGACATAGGGTAAGTTTTCTAATGGGCCCATGCCTAAAATAGGATTTTGGTTTTACTCTATCCTAGGTGTCTAGAATGGGTTTGAACCAGGATCCCAAGCGGACGACTTGGGTTTGAAAATATGAACAACCATCAGATGACTCAAGTGCTAATAAACCATCGCATTTCCAACACTTTATTTGGAATTGAACAACAGGGGTCGGGACATCAACGAAACCCCAAAACAATTTAATAAATCAATGCAGGACCGTGCTATGAGATGCAATAATTAAATACCGCAAAATCAAAATGTATAAATACGTAAACAGTTAATTAAAAGATGAAATTAAAAATTTGGTTTAGAACCTAGTTAAATATTTCCAGCAGAGTCGCCATTTATGTTTTGCAGAAATTTTGACTTTTGAAAAGTCGCCACTTAATTTTGAAAAGAAATTAAGAAACCTTTGTAAAGTATATAGACGACTCAAAATAGGAAAAGCCTTTAAGTTAGAGATTCTAAGTAAGCGGTTCTTATTAACGTTTTAGAAAGGTTTTAGGCACCTAAAATGTACGCTAACTTGCGGTTATCCGGACTGTTTGAAAATATCTTTTGACTAACTCAAAATTATTTATTGAAAAGTGGTTGATTTTAGAAAACGATTTGTGTAAAAAAAATTTGGATGACTTAGTAGGGATTTTAACTAAGTCTAATCAAATGAAAGGCAAATAAACACATAAAAGAGGAAGGGGAGAAAATAAAAGACTTAGGCCATTGGGCCCAAAGTCCTAATCTAATTTGGGCTTTTGACCCATTTTAACCTATCCCAATTCTATGTTTTCAAGCCTTTTTGGCCCAAAATCCACTTCACCTGTGTAAAATTTACAACTTTGGCTTCGAGGCCCAAATGAATAGTAAAATAAATAAATAAATAAATAAAGACAATAATAATTAAATAAATAAATAAATAAATAAAAAGAGACTTTCTAGTCTCTTTGCCGCTTCAAAGATGGGACTTTAATCCATTTTCTTCTTTTGACTCCTTGTATTTGTAACTGGCATTCAAAGTCATCTAAAAGGATGGGCCTTCGTAACCCATTGCGTAATGCAAGAGAAAAGAGCCTAATTGGACTCCTAAGAGAGTTCATGCAAGGAAAAGATATACGAATTAATAAATATTCTAAAAGTAAGAATTAAAAATAATCTAGGAGAAAACATGCAAACAAGCTACGGTTGGAAAAGATAACTCATGAGGTTTGTAATGTCATTTTCTATCTATGATTAGTCGGGTACAATATTCTAACGGATAAAGACAACCTTCAATAAAGTAATGCAAAGCCAAGATTATTAACATGCTCCCAATACTCCCTAGTTAGCCTCGAAATAAATATCTATTCAAATAGGATGTAAAAGAAACTGAAAAGTGTTTAAATATTCATGGCAACGAATGGAATATTAAACGCAAAGGTAGCAGAAGAAAACTAAAATCTAAAAAAAAAAAAAAGACATCATCTAGACTTGATTTTATAATCAAATAAGCAGTAAGAAAAGGGAGCCAGAAAAAATAATAGCTTGTCAAAGTATCAAGGACCGCAATTTAAGGCCTAACATATAAAGACAAAGTATTGCCAAACTCTAAAGGTTGTTTATACCAAAATAGTAAACCAGAAAGTGAATTCACAAAAAATACATAGCTTGATAATGAACCAAAACACCTAAAATCTTATCTAAATCAAAGAAGACAACAACTTGGGACAAAACCGTGATTCAAATATCAAATCAAATATTAAAGGGGTGAACTTGAAAGAAAATCTTAAAAATAAGGCATAGCTTAAATAATGAACTACTAATCTAAGTCTTAGTTAAGTCTAAATAGGCAGCAACTTGTGATAACAACAGTGAATCAACATCAAAACAGTGAACCAAAAGACAAATCGCAGAAAAGTGAGGCATAGCTCGACTACAAATTAATAACCTAGAAACCTTAGCAAAATTACAATGAGCAACAATTCGAGCTAAAAATAATGAATCAATGAAATCAAAAATTCCTAGATGAAGAAAAAAAATTTGAACTTTTAAACAAAACTTTAACTACAACAAAGGTATGACACGAAATCAGCAATAAACATCCATACATGTATCATAAAATCTATGGCTTTCGTAGCCTCTACAGCAGCAATTCCTAGCAAACAATTTCTTGCATTTTTATCACTATCAACAACAACAATATAAGATTGATACCCTAAAAATGAATTTGATGAGAAGAATAAAAATACTATAAATAGAAAGGGACGGGATATTACCTATTTAGGGGCAACAAAACGAGATATCGAGCCGTCATCGAAATCTTCGACCACCATCGAAGAGCTTTGACGACTTTCACAGGAAAAAATTTAAACTAAAAATGGGACTTTTGCTCGAAAGCTTTTTTTATATCCCAGGCTTGAATTTCTTTGCTCTACAAAGAGCTTTATATAGAGAACAAAATGGGGAGTCTAATCCTGCTCCACCGGTGTGGGACAAAGGGGAATTGGGGGTAATTTTGGAAAATTTATAAGGGGTATTTTTGGATTTTTTGGGGATGGTAACAGAATTGGCTCAACCTTGTACCAATTTTAGATTCTTTGCAGAATTTTAAATTGGTTTCAACCAATATGAATGGGAAAAATGGAAATTCCCCCAAAACCAATGAAATTCACACACCTTTGTACGAATTCATACTATTATTCTTCATGAAAATGGATTTTTTGAATGATTTGTTGGCCACCTGTACTATTTATAGAAGATCTGAGACCCTCCCCGTACGAGTCCACGTGGGAGGCATAAGTGACGAGTGGGAAATGAGTTGAGGCTGGGCCACTGGTTTGTGGGATACGGGTCGGATTACTCCGTCCAAAATATCGGTTGTTGAGGTTGTTGTTTCTATGTTGTTCATGTACACTGGTAGATGTAGACATTGTTAGCTATTTTTTTCTTAAAGGAGAAGAGGGGTTAAATGGGTCGGGTCAGCCATATATTGGGCTGGGGCGGTGATGGGTTGCTGATGAAGGGTTAATTGGACTCGGGTTGGTGTTATTTTATTGGAAAAATTTCAAAAATAGCAACTTTGTAGCTTTAATTATAACTTTTATAGCAACAGTTTCATAATTACAAAAAATAGCAAATTGTATTTGTATTTAAGTAAAATAATGTTATATAAATACATATATAAATATATAAAATATATATATATGTATTACTCATAAATACATATGCACAACTGAAAAATACATATTCTTCTATTACTATGAAGTGAGTAAAATATTGCTACTTTTGCTATAAGTTGCAATTTTGAAGAAGTGTTGTTATTTATTGTAATTATAGTCTTAAGGATGCTAGTTTCTATAATTTTTCCTAGTTTATTTCAAATGCGATTGGGCTGCTGGTTAATTTTGGGTTAAATTGGATGGATTATGTAATTTGGGGATTTGGCCAATTCATTATGTAAAATCAATTGGCCAATTGCATCTTAATCGTGGCCAATTTGATTTCAATTATGGCCAAATCTAATAGATTAGCCAAACTAAGTCAAAATTTGAAATGAATTAATATCTCATTTAACCCCGAGCTTCTTGATTCGATAAAATCAAACACATATTTATCCGAATAAATTATTTTTTAGAGTAAATTATAACTAAATCAAGATTTTAATTATTATATTTATCTTCAAAATAATCCTTAATTAAAATTTGATATTTCATAGAATAAATATTTAAGTAATCAAATTACATAATATTGTATAACTGAACATGATAATATATAATCGTTACTTAAAATGATAAAATTACATACAAAAACAATTTTGAAATTTTTTTTTCGGATGAAATAAATATTTTGATTTTATTAAAAGTCGAAGAAACTTATGATTAAATTTAGTTGTGGAGGACAAAAATTAGGTGTCAACACTATAGGAGCGATTATTCCACCCCCATAAGCACCAAACGTGAAGTTCAATATTATAAGTTCAATGATGCCAGGGGATGATCCTAATATGCACCTGGTGAACTTTATCAACATTTGTAAGTCCTTTGATAATCATGGAGTGAGGCAGAATATAATCTGTCTGAGGCTATTTCCATTGTCACTATCTGGGGACGCAATCATGTGGTTAAATAAGCTAGCATGCAACTATATAACAAACTGGAGGCAACTAAAAGGAGCTTTCCTAGAAAGGTTCTTTTTGCCTTCCAAAATGTTACAATTGAGGGATGAGATTAGTAACTTTGGGCAGCTACCGAATGAAGCCCTTCATGAGACATAGGTAAGGTTCAAAAAGAAGTTGACACAGTGTCTGAATCATAAGCTAACTAAAGAGCACTTGATGGAAACATTCTATAGAGCTTTGAACTCAATTACAAAGCCAATTATGGAAATGCAGTGAAAGGAGCTTTCATGGATCTTACTTTTGTTGAAGCTTCAGAAATGCTAGAGAAGATGACTAAAACAAGTAGATCTTGACATACCAGGGATTTTAAGATAGCAAGCAACACTTATTATAGCAGGACATCGGCAGAACAACATAGGAGAAAAGATAAACGTGATCAGGATATGGCTCACATAAAGACCCAGATGGATTTACTCATAAAATATTTGCTACCAGGGAAGGAAGAAAAGGTAAAAGTTATGGGGTCATATAGTAAATAAGATGAGTCAAATTCTGAGAAGAAGGCAAACTACTTAAATAATTAAGGGGTTCGAGGCAATGGCCAAGGAAATCGAGGTCGGAATTATTATGACAAAGATGGTTATAAGGATCGTAACCAAGGTTGCTGGAAGAACAAGACTGATAAGAGTGGGTTGTATATACCACCTGGGAGTCATGACAATGCCTCAAATAATTCTGGGAAGATTTCAATTGAGGATATGATGGCTAAGCTGTTGAAAGGTGTTGAGTCTATCGATGCTAGAGTGACGGAGATAAAGAGTGATTTTCATATATGAGTCAATTAGTTGACTTACACTCTACATCCATCAAGTAATTGGAGCAACAGATGAACCAATTGTCAGCAACATTAAATCAAAGTAAGAGTAGGACGTTACCAAGTGACATAGTGCTGAATTCGAGGAATGATAGTTCATGTATGGCTATTACCACTAGAAGTGGTAAAATATTACCTGGTCCTTTCTTGAATTCATCCATTCCAAATAATGAAGTGGAGTTAGAAGAGGAAGCCATTGATAAACATCCAGTTGAGTCTAAAAAGCTAGAGAATATGAGAGATCTATCTAAACAAAAGAAAGTTAATAATATTAAGAAGGATAGAAGAAGGTAGGTAGAGTCCACTGCAATAAAGCTACCAAAACTACCTCCTCCATTTCTATACAGAATACAGAAGAAGGCGGATGAGACTAAGTTTAGCAAATTCATGGCTATGTTGAAGCAATTGACAGTGAATGCACCTTTAGTTGAGGTACTAGGGAAGATACCAGGATACACTAAGTTTATGAAAGACCTTGTGACAACAAAAAGGACAGTGAGCTATGAACCAGTGGATAATTATCATCACTGTAGCACCATTGCTACCAGATCTCTAGTGCAGAAGAAAACTGAGCCAAGAGCATTTATCGTCCTATGTATTATTGAATCATTTAACTTTACGAAAGCCCTTTATGATCTGGGAGCAAGCATGAACCTCATGCCATTGGCAGTTTTCAAACAGGTGGGTTTGGGAGATCTTACGCCTACTAAAATACAACTTCTAATGGTTGACAGGTCGGTGAAAAGACTGGTGGGAATTATTTATGATGTTCTGGTTAAAGTTGCTAGCTTTATACTCACGCGAACTTTGTGATTCTAAATTATGATAGGGATTTTGAAGTTCCCATAATCTTGGGTAGGCTGCTCTTAGCAACTGGGAGAGTGTTAATCAATTTTGGAGTGTAATGAGATAAAATTTAGGTCCAATGACAAAGAGGTTAGCCTTGATGTATGCCAATCTATAAAGCAACACAAAGAGATGGGTGTTGTTTTAGTTATTGATGTGTTTTACGAAGATTATTAAGAGGTGTCAATTGAAGAAAGATTTGCGGTGGAGACTTTAGCTACAATGTTAATGAACTTCCATAGCGAGGGAATTGATGAGTATGATGAGACCATATATGCACTGACAGGAATGGGGTCGTACTCTTATGCCCCCAAGAAGCTGGATTTGGATTTAAAAAATCATCCAATACTACCTACTAAGACTTCAATTAAAGAACCATTGGTGTTAGAATTGAATGAGCTACTAGTCCATTTGTGGTATGGTTTCTAGGTGATAGAAACACTTTATTAGTTATTATCACAACGAATTTGGAGGAGCATCAAGTTGAGGCTCTTATTTTTGTACTGTGGCACTATAAGCGAGCTATTGGGTTGACTATTACTGATATCATAGGCATTCCACCAGGTATTTGCACATATAAGATCCAGTTGGAAGAAGAATTTACTCCTACGATTGAATATCATTTGAACCCACCAATGCAAAAAATGGTAAAGAAGAAGATCATAAAGTGGCTTGACGTTGGGGTAGTTTACCGAATCTCTAACAGTTAGTGGGTGAGCCCTGTGCAGTGCGTGCCTAAGAAAGGAGGCATGACAGTTGTAGCAAATAAGAGGAATGAGCTGATTCCACTCAGAACAGTGACTGGATGGCGAGTCTGTATGGATTAAAGAAAGGTAAATTCCTAGACGTTGAAAGATTATTTTCCAATGCCCTTTATAGACCAAATGCTTAATCAATTGGTAGGAAGGGTTTGGTACTGTTTCCTCGATGGTTACTTAGGATACAATCAAATATTGATTGCTCCTTAGGATCAAGAGAAAATAACATTCATATGCCCCTATGGAACTTTTGCATTCAAACAAATATTGTTCGGATTGTCCAATGCACCATCTACATTCCAAAGGTGTATGAGGTCGATCTTTTTAGATATGGTGAAGGACACTTTAGAAGTTTTCATGGATGATTTTTTTGTGGTAGGTAATTCCTTTGATTTATGTTTGGTGAATTTGGGGAAGGCTTTGCAGCAATGTGAAGAATTCAATCTAGTCCTAAATTAGGAGAAATGTCACTTCATGGTGATGGAAGGAATAATGTTAGGACACAAAATCTCAGCAAAGGGGATTAAGGTTGACAGACCTAAAATTAAAGTTATTGAAAAGCTACGTCCTTCTATCCCAGTTAAGGAGTTCGTAGTTTTCTTGGCCATGCAGGGTTTTATCGAAGGTCATTAAAGATTTTTCCAAAATTACAAATCCACTTTGCAAATTATTGGAAAAGGAGAGCAAGTTCTTATTTGATGATGATTGTATGAAGACACTTTAAAGCCTTACAAAGAAGTTGGTTTCTGCACCTATTATTATTGCTCGTATTAGTCTAAGTCATTTGAAATAAAGGGTGATGCGAGTGGGGTTAAACTTGGGGCTGTTCTGGGCCAAAAGAAGGAGAAGATATTCCATCCCATCTATTACTCTAGCAAGGTGTTAAATGGGGCATAGAAAACTACATGGTCATAGAATAATAACTTTTAGCAGTGGTGTATGCATTTGAAAATTTTTGGGCATATTTGTTGGGGACCAAGGTAGTGTTCCACACCAACCATGCCGCGTTAAGATACTTAATGGTGAAGAAATCCCAAACTGACACTGGCCAGATGGTTGTTGTTGCTATAGGAGTTTGACTTCGAAGTCAAAGACCAAAAAGGTTGTGAAAATTAGGTAGCGAACCATTTGTCTAGGTTATAGAATGACCAGTCCACTATGGAAAAGTTGGAGATTGATGATTTTTTTCGGATGAGCATATTCTAGTTGTTGCTCTTGACTTGATACCGTGGTATGCTGATTTTGCTAATTTTGTGGTTAGTGACATCATTCCAGATAACATGTCTTTCTATCAGAAAAAGAAGTTTCTCCATGATGCCATGAGATATTTCTGGCATAAGCCTTACTTGTTCATACGTTGTGCAGATAACATCATTAGAAGGTGCATACCATAGGTTGACATGCAAAGCATTTTGGAAGCTTGCCATGCTTCCCCAGTTGGGGGACATCATACGAGCAATCGCACTGCTCGAAAGGTACAGCAAAGTGGTTATTACTGCCCGTCACTTCATAAGGACACTTATGGATTTTTTAAGAAATGTTATCAATGTCAAACGCAAGGTTCAATCTCCAAGCATCATGAAATTCCAATGACAAAGATAATGGAGGTGGAATTATTTAATATATGGGGCATAGACTTCATGCATCCATTTGTAAGCTCTTATAGCCATAAATACATCTTAGTCGTTGTAGACTAAGTGTCCATGTGGATTGAAGCCATTGCCTTAGATGAAAACGAAGGAAAAAAAGTGGTTGCATTCTTGAAGAATAAATATTTTCTCACGCTTTGGGGTGCCACAAATGATCATAAGTGATGGAGAATCACACTTTTACAATAAAGTGTTTTGGGTTGCATTGATAAAGTATAGCGTGAAGCATCACAAAGTGGCCACTCCATATCACCCACAAACTAGTGGGCAAGTGGAGGTTTCAAACAGAGAAATCAAGGCAATTTTGGCCAAGACTGTGAACGCAAATAGAAGTGACTGGTTACTGAAGCTTGATGATGCTCTGTGGGCATACCGAACGGCTTTTAAAACTCCCATAGGGATGTTACTGTATCAGCTGGTTTTTGGAAAAGCATGTTATCTACCAATTGAGCTTGAACACAAGGCCTTGTGGGCACTCAAACGGTTGAATATGGATTGGAAGGAGGCAGCAGAATTGAGATTACAACAGCTGAATGAGATGGATGAGTTCTATCTTGGTGCATATGAAAGAGCCGATTTATATAAGGAGAGAATGAAGAATACCACAACTAAAGAATAAAGAAGCGGGACTTCTAGGTTGGTAATTGGGTATTGCTCTTCAACTCGAGGATTAAGCTCTTCCCTGGTAAGCTAAAATCGAAATGGTCTAGGACTTTCAAAATTACTCAAGTCTACTCATCTAGAGTAGTTGAGTTGGAGAATAAAGATGGAGTGTTTTTAAAGTGAATGGGCAATGAGTCAAGCAATGCATTATCCCGATAGATTCGGTAAAATAGTTGAGTATAGTTTATCTTGATAAAGTTTGAGTAATTAATAAAACTGAGTCATCCCACGATGTTAAGCAGGCGCTAGTGGGAGGCAACACACAATATGTTGTATTAGCATTTAGTTAAGATTATTTATTTTTCTTGTATAATGAGTGGGTTGTTAAGTGTGCAGGAATTGTGCTTCAGGGATAAGGAGTAAACAAGCTGACAAGCTATGACGGAAAGACTGACAGACTGTTAGTCACCTGACAATCCATTACAAAGGCCGTTAAGGCTATGGCCAAGAATCTATCATTCTAGATAAGGGACGACAGGACTCCTGATGAACCATCAACCTAGTGACAGACCATTACTTGGACCATCACGGACTGAGCAAAAATCTAACTTTCTAGATAATGGCTGACTGCAGGAGCGATAGACCGTTACTTTAGCAATGGACCATCAGTTGGATCTTCAAGATTAATCGACTAGCATGAGATTCTAGTAAGCTATGACGACTTAGCCGATGGACCGTCAGGAAAACCCTAAGTTTAAAATGTATGGGTCGGAGAAAATTAAGCCCAAGGGAGTATTTGAACCAACCCAAATGTCTTTTAAATGGATAATAGGAATCAGTTAAATTCATGCTCCTATCACTCCAACTCCTAAAATGGTTGAAACTCCTGAACATTCATTCTCTTTTAAATTAAGTTCATTTTCTCTGAAGACTTTTCACTTTCTTTCCTCCCCTATTTTAATCACCAACCATCTCTTTTATTTTCATCACTTTCTAAATTTTAACTTATACTCTTGAAAGCATAAAGTGAAAGTTGTTCATAGTTGGAGATTTTAGGAAGTGGCAGAAGAAGCATCAAGAAAAACTCATGATTACAAACTACTCTCTTTTTGTTTCAAAGGATGAGCTTGTTAAGTATGTAAGTACAAGTGCCTTTTGAAGAGTATTCTTGAATTTAACTGAGTCAAAAACTGGTATGGTTTGGTTGGGGTAAAGTCTGAGTAACCTGTGCTGTATTAACCCAAAATGGTTGAAAAAGATGTTTTGCGGGGTGAAAATTATGAATGTAAAGTTTAAGTCTACCAAGTGTTCGACAAAATATCAAAAAGGAAAATTAAAGATACAAAGAAAAGGCTGACGACTAAAGTGATGGACCATCAACCTATCAACGGACCGTCACAAGAACCGGCGTCAAAAGATGTTTTGAAATATATTCTGTTAAGTAGCGACGGACAAGGCGATGGACTATCAGTCACCCAATGGACCATCAACTTGACCGTCAATGACTCACTATTTCTCTGCTTAGATGCGACAGATAAGGTAACGGACCATCAGTCAACTGACAGACCATCAGCCTAACCATCACTTTAAAACAGTGACTCTTTCTTCTTTGTTATTACAAATTATTACATCTTCTAATTGGTAGTTTGATTTTATGCTCCATCTTCAGGCACTATGACTCAAAAACTACCAGCAAGGAGAAGTGGTGGACAATCTCAACAATCTTGAGACACCACCACTTTAAGAGGTAGGGGTGAGCAAGAAAGTGGTGATAAGGCACTAGTATTTAACACTCGCCAAAGTAAGAAGAAGAAAGAATTCTCCCAATATGATGAGAAGAGTTAAAGTGAGAGCAGTATTAGCATGAGTTCTAGGCCTGGGGAGGAAAGGGTTAACACTTTAAACCCAGACCCAGTCAATGTATCAAAATCTGAGAAAGGATATGTTATCAGAAACAAAGACCCGAAAGTGTGTGAATTAATCTAGTGGAAGGTTGAGGGTACAAAGAAGCACTTCTATAATGGGATCCATCCTACTTAGAATAGAACTATGAAGCAAACTATTGTAGAAGAGTATCAAATAGTCACTTTTGATCTTCATGAGTACCCAGATTTGGAAAGGAGGTTCAATGAATATGAGTTAGCAAGCTTGAGCAGGCCCCCAGGGTCATATTATCCAAACTTAGTGCAAAAAATTTTTTATAATTACTTGGCACTATAGACTGTCCCAAAGGCACAAAAACTGCGGATATGAGAAACAGACCACAGGTTCCTATGAGAGGGGTGATAATTGATATTTTTGACCCCACAATCAACATGATATTATTTGGTCAAAATATCTAGCACCATTTATCACTCCAGAGTTGGAGCATTGTATGACTACAGTATCTAGCCAAAGGCCTTGGTTGGCTTGGGTTCTCACAGATAACGATAACCCATTGTGGTTGTAGAGTAAAGATCGAATTATAAAGTCGTCCCTAAGTTTTAGGGCAAAGTTTTGGTGGGCCATCATCAGATTGAGGTTGATGCCTATCAAAGGGGATTCTAACTTAGACAATCAAAGAGCAGTGCTAGTATCCAGTATGATTGAGGGGTTGAAGATCAACTTTGGTCACATAATTGCTGATGAGATATTTCTTCGTTCTCACAAGACGGTGATTGCATTACCATTTCTTTGCTTGATCATGGAGTTGTGTAGGCAGTCAAATGTGTCTATAATTAGGGGTGTGGATAATGAGGTTTGAGCCTTAGAAGGAAAAAAATTGAGCGGACAAAAGAGGACTCCAAGTTCGAGATGCAAGTCCATAAGCCGCCAGCCTATGATGCACAGAATGCACCCACTCTAGAGACTTCGAAGGTGCCTTCAGGTATGTCATTTCCTATAGTTACTTATGTCCCACTGAGTACTTCTGTAGGTTTGGATTTTGTACCTTCAGTTGAAGAGGCATCATATACTGCTTCTATACCTTTGAGATACTTGGAGTATAGGTTGACCCAGGAGAATTTTGCAAAAATAGTAAAAACTCAAAAGAAGTTTGAGCGATAATTGAGTTCTTAGGCAAAAGAATTCAAGCCTTTTGTGGAAAAAGTTGTGGCTGAAGCTGTTAAACCATATGAAAACTTTCATGCTCGGATGGATAATATGGAGGAGTGAGTGAACAACAGACTGAGAGATCTATCCATTCTAAATTTTGTGAAGTTCGCAGCTGAATTCAAGCAAGCACATGATAATATTGCTGAATTAAAGAAACAACTACCACCAAGTGCATTTGATCCCACATTAGTGGTAAGTGATGAAAAACAAGGTCTTGAAGATCTCATGGGCAGGCCACTCGAGGATAAAGGCAAGAAGATTGATGAAAGTGGTAATACAAGATCGAAGAGGAAGAAAAGGCACAGAGATAAAACACTGGAGAAAAGAAATCTGAGAAAAGCATTAGAAAGATCAAAGAGAGATAAAGAGAAGAGAAGGAAGAAAGCTATTGATGAAGTAGCTGGGGTGTCCACTAGTTCAGCCCAAGTAAGTAGGCACATGCCAGAGTCGATACCTACTTTGATACCTGTCACTGAGGAAGAAGTTGTGTTAAACACCCCAATCACTGAGGGGGTTGCTGCTACTGTATCTGAGGCTAAAGAAGCCTCACCTAACTTGACAGATTCACAAGCCTAAGGGATTTTCAAGTATTCTGCTCCTTTGTACTTAATTTATGATACATTAAGGACAAAGCATTTTTAATTAGTAGGGGGTGGGGTACTTGTTATGTGGAGTAGGTCACCGCGGGGGTTTTTGTTGCTTGTGTTCTTTTCCCTTGTGTGCTATCTAGTAGAACCGGCGTGTCTAGGATGTTTATTCTTATGTTTATTTTTATTTTGTGGAATTTGGTGATTATAAATATGTTGTTATTTTATTCAATATTTAATATATATAAATACCTTTCATGTATGTTGGAAAAATAGTGACTTGGTAGAAAGTTGCAAACTGAGATTTATGAAAATGGTTATTTTTATCACTTATTGTACATACTGTATGATGATCAACCATTGTGGGTCTTTAATTGGCATTAGAAGTATTGAATTAGAATAATCATAATCATGTGGTGCAAGTCCAAAAGTCTGTAGTATGAGTATAGTTTATTACCAGCGTGTGTGAGGATTTGATACAGTTCTTACATTGTGTGTACAGCTAGAACTTGCTCAGTTCATTTGTGTAGTATTGTAGTTGATTAAATAGGATAGAATAGTAGGCCTCCTTTAAATTTTAGTCCATTTAGCCTTAAACACCCTACCAAAAAGAAGTAATTTTTTCTTTGAACCCTTTTTGAGCCTTTAATTTTATTCTTATCCCTACGATTCTTAGTCACTTTCTTTTGATTATTGACATATGATTTTAGCCCTGGTCCCTCCTTGGACCTGGTCCCTCCTTGGACATTGTGTACCTCAATTTAGGCAAACTACCTAAGTTAAAGGTGGCTACTATTAGGAAGCCAGTAATTCAAAGGCAAGTAGTTTGAATTGTGTAAAGGAGTCTCATCCAGCCCTGGTCTATTTAGATAATGTGTACCTCAACTGACAGCATCAACATAAGTTGAGGGTGGCTGATCTAGACTTTTTTTAAAAAAAAGTGTTTTAAGACTGTAGTATGAATAGTATAAATAGTAAAGAAAGCTGGAGAGAAGTAGTCATGGTGAGTAACACTAAAGTCAAGGAGAGAGAAGTTTTTACCTGAAGTCACTACCCCAAAAACATTCCTCACCTGTTACTAAAGTCTCATTATAAGCTATAAAAAGTCCTGTTTGATCCTTACTAATCAACAATAGTTTGCATAAGACAATAAGGGTAAGCTTATGGGTGTATGTGATTTGTTTGAAACTTTCCTTGTGAGAGTGAGAGTTCTAGTTGTTAGTCCACAAGTTAAATGAGCAAATGTGACAGATTTCTTTGAATATGAGGGCAAACTGAACTGTGCTTGTCATTACTGATTCCTTGAGGTTTTATGTCCATGAGTATGTATGTTTTGAATTGTAGAGTGATGCAAAATATGGATCTTTGTGTGTTGAGATTTCATAAGTAAGGTTCTAGTTAAGTGGTTGCTTAATATGTTGTTCAATAGTTGATTACCAATCATTGTTCTTCTTACACACATGATATGGCGTTGATTTGCTTGAGGACAAGAAATTAAGTTAAGGGTGTGCTATAATGAATTTTTCTTCTAAGTTATAGATATGTTGATTGACTCCACTTTTTATTGAAAAACTGTTGTTGCATTATTATGTCTTGTATTTCATATTTGAGGTGCTATGAAAGATTTTCTCATCTCTTGCTCGTTCTCCTATTCTTTATTTAATGAAAATATGCCTTAGACTATATCATAGTATTTGATGCAAATATGTGTTAATCTATAGGAGATATTTTTCTAAATTTTAAGCAACTATGCTCGTGGATCCATGTCTTTCTTTTCAAGGGCTAGTTGATTATATTGTGCTAGATTCAATTTTTTTGTAAGATTATTTAGGATATGGGTTAATTTTTTTCGTTAGATAATTTGGCTCGCTTTGATATCATAGCTTACTACTTCCGTTTCAAAAAGAATGGCCTACTTTCCTTGTTTGTCCGTTTAAAAAAGAATAACCCCTTTCCTTTTTTGGCAATACTTTAATTTCAACTTTCCACATGGCATGTTTAGGACCACAAGGTTAAAGGGCATTTTGGTACATTTGAGACAACTTTAATTTAAGACCATAAAATTCAAAAGTCTTCTTTATTTTCTTAAACTTTGTGCCAAGTCAAAGTAGGTCATTGTTTTTGAAATGGAGGGAGTATTTCTTTATGCTTGAGAATGCTATTTTTTCCATCTTATCATTTATCTATTAAGTGTAGAATTTTTGAACACATATTAATTCTTTTTCTTTTATCTTTTCCTTTGCATGAATCTGTTTTGGAGTCCCAATGGACTCCTTTCCTCTTGCATTTCGTAATGGGCCAATGAGGCCTATCTTTTCGAGTCAAGTCCGAAGTTTAAACTCAAAGTCGATTATATAACTTGCGAGTGTAAAAAGATGAAAGAAGAATGAAAATGGGTCAAAATCAATTGATGAGGTTACTAATAGACTTGAAAAGTCTCGATTTTATTATTGTCTTATTATTGTTTATTCATTTAGTCATTTATTCATTCATTTGGGACTCGAAGTCAAAGGTGTAATTTATTAAAGGTGAAGCGAATTTTGGGCCTCACAAGTCCAAAAACTAGCTTAGGATAAGTTATGAGCCAAAAACCCAAGTATTTAGATTAGGACAAGTGAAGATGGGCCAAAAATCCAAATTAGCTTAGGACAGAATTTATGGATTTAGGACTAATGGCTTAAGTCATTTAGTCTCCCCATTTCCCCTTAATATGCTAATTGTTCTTAGTTTTCTTAGACTTAGTTAAAAATTTCCCCTGAGTCATCAAAATTTGTTTTGCACAAATCTTGAAGATAATTTTTTTCCTTAATCGTTTTCTTTTCAGAAACCAATTTTCCTTTTTAAAGTTTGTCAAAAAGTTATTTTCAAATGGTCTGGATAACCGCAAGTTAGCTGATACTCTTAGTACCTTAACAACCTTCCAAGAGTATTAATAGGAACCACTTACTTGAAATTTCTAAACTTAAAAGATTTTTTTGTTTTGAATCTTTTAAGTAATAGTTTTAGTTTTTTCTTGATATTTTCTCAAAAATCAAGTAGCGAATCTGTAAATTCTTAAATTATTTCAAACTTTTCTTTAAGGCTTTGAAATATTTTTAAAAATTCAAAAATAATATTTTCCAAACCCTTTAAATGGAAAAGGGGCAAAACATTCATTATTACTATATTTGTCAAAAAATTATAATGAAAAAATATAAAGAGTAATTTAATTGACTTTTTTATTCATGGTTATAGTATTTTTAGTTTTGACATACTCCTTAAAAGACTATTCTCCTCCATAAAATAAAAAGTAACCTTCATTACGTTACCTTAATTAAATAGTACCAAAACTTATGTGGAGGTCGCGAATAAGGGTGGAAGGCTAATGCGCGTGTGTGGGTTGTAGCTTGCAGTCTGGAGAGTCTTGTGTAGCCGGCTTAGTAAGCCTAGGTCTGTGTTCAAAGGGTCCTTTTTATGGGAGTGTAGGTTATTACTAGGTGGGTGCACTAGGTCTTATGGCTTAGTACCTATTTTATTATTCCATGTCGCCCTTATGTCTCGTATTTCATACTTCTCTGATGTCTATTTTATTATTTCTTATTCCTGATTTTCTATTTTGTTTTTCATCCCTTTATTTACTGTTCTCTACTTTGAGCCGGGGGTCTATCGAAAACAACCTCTCTACTTCCTCGGAGGTAGCGGTATAGACTAAGTAAATCTTACCCTTCCTAGACCCCACTCTTATGGGAATACACTGGATATGTTATTGTTGTTGTAATTTACTTTAAGCTTTTGGTTACCTAAAAATTCAGTTGTCTTATAGTTGATTTAAAAAAAATAAGACTATCATCATTATATAAAACATATTCATTACAAATTAGAAAGTAAAGAGCTAAAAATATCATAAAAATTTGCTACTTCATCTCATTTTAAATGTCTTACATCTTTTTTGGTATATCCCCAAAAGAGAGGCTTTTTCTATATTTACTAAGCTTTTAAATTTCAATATTATACATGGCAAGTTTAAGACAACAAAATTTAAAAGCTATATACTCCATCCATCTCATATTAGTTGTCCATATTATCAAAAATAATAGCCCAAATTATTTGTCAATTTGCAAAACAAAAGAGAGTTGATTAATTTTTTCTATTTTATCCTTATAATTGAAATTCGTTATGAAGTGTACGTAAGTCTATAATTTTTCAAAATAAATTCATATAACTACTCTTCTTATTTATGATTACTAGTCAAGTGTACGTGTTTTGCATGTGTGTCTCGTGTTGATAAATATAATTATATATAAAGAAATGAAATTATTAAAAAATAGCAATTGAGTTGCAATAAAAATTGTATCTATTTAAAAGACATAATTTGACTCTAAAAGTGTTTCATCTTAAACAATAAAACTATACATAAAATGAAAAATTTAATGAATTAAAATTTTTTTGCTAATCAAAGAAAAAGATTTAGAGGAAAATTAAGCCACAAAGGAGCATTTGTTGTACATATACGTCATACTAAATTAAAATATAAATATTATTAGTACTCTACGATCCAATTTAGGATTGAGACTACTATTCATAATATAAAATATAACAGAAAGGGAGAAAAAAAAGTCATAAAATTAAGAAAACACAAATAAGAAACACACTTTATAAGAATATATTATTATCTTTCGATTTTGTCCAACATCACTCCTTTACCTGGCTACACTAATGATCATACATGGACAAACTTTTTACCTTTTCAATTACTCAAAATTAATATTGTATACATCTTGAATAAAAGAACGTATATAATTAGATGTAAATATTTAATGATACACTTACACCAACATCATGATGCATATTAAAAGTTTTAACCTCAATTTCTTTGTGACTAATCAATTGACCCACATGTGATCGACCAAAAAAATTATTGTGAGAATTATTTTCTCCTAAATAATAAATGTAGATAGATCATCTAACTTTCAAAAATAATTAATTATATGTTAATTAAATTGATAGAATAGAAAAATGAAGAGACATATTCATACAATTACTTGGATGCTAACATTATAAAAAATAGAATTTACTTAATTTATTTTCTATTTTAAGTAAAATTCTTGCCAAAATAACCTACCTATTTTTGTTAAAAAGGGAATAACAAATTTGATTAATGAATAATTACTAAAGTAGTATTTTGTTAGTATTAAAGTTTAAATTTGGTTAGTTCTTCGAAGGTGAATTACTAATTGAAAATCTAGTATTTTTAATTATGTTTAAATAAGAAAGGTGTATTAATAATTAAAAATTAATAGTATTTTTAATTATGTTTAAATAAGGAAAGATTAGTAACCAAATTTTAATGGGACACCTAAAGTATTACAAAATAATTAAATAATAATTTAGTAAAATGATAAATGACTGTTTTGTCTATTGTGGAGTCTTTTAAAGAAGGGTAAAAAGTTCAAATCACTTTTTAAGGTTCTTCACACTTTTAATATATTATAGATATAGATATAGATATAGATATAGATATAGATATAGATAGATTATAGATATAGATTATGGATTATAGATATAGATATAGATTATAGATAGATTATAGATATAGATAATGTAAACATAACAAATATTTTATTGCAAGAACATATATATTCTACCACCAGAAATTTCAAATAATATAGTATAAATATAGACATAGATTAGAGATTTAAATTTGTGATGTTAATTCATCCCAAATTTTAAATATTTAATTGTTTGCAAAAAATAAATTAAGTTTGTATATGGTATTAAGTAATTTTTGTTAATATTCTAATTATGAATTTTAGAGTATACATGTTTCAAAGTCGTGAATGAGAATTTAGGATAAAATATTCATCCTCTTTTAAAAACTTTTTATAGACAAATACGTTCAAACTTATTTACAATTTTAATATAAACTATCTAACGAAAACAAATTATCGTCAGTACTATTACAACATGATGTCGAATATCAATATGGGTTGTGGTGCAGCGGATGGGGCTGTTCCACCCTTAACCAGAGGTCGAGGGTTCGATCCGGGGCATGAAGGAAATTCTGTTGGGAACGCTAACCCCTGAATGAGGCCCTACCCGACGCGAATCCGAAATAGTCGAACTCCAATGCAGGTACCGGACACCGAATGGGAAACCAAAAAAAAAAAATAACATGATTTCGAATAATTTCAAAGTTAAGCCTGGTAACTTTCTTACATAATTAGTACTATACCTTTTTAAATATAAATAATAAATATAATCAAAATTAGTGCGTAAATTATAATTACACCTTTTATTTTATATAAAGATTATAATTAATGAAAAAATAGTAAAGGCAAGCTGAGTACGCTTTTCACTTTAATTTAAAATTATACGTACTGACAAGCTGAGTGTGCTTTTCACTCTAATTTAAAATTATACATATTGAATTTACATTAGTGGATTCCTAAATGTTTGGAGTTTGCACATTATTCAACTTAGTAAAAATAGTTTTTTTCTCTAATAAAAAGATCTCAAAGTACATAAAATTAGTTAATGTGATATGGTAAAAAAAAAATAAAAACTCCTAAACCTTAAAGAATTTTGATTCCACTGAATTTTGCGAGGGCGTTTGGGCTGGTGGTGGTGAACTCGGGCTTCCCGAAGAAGGACGAGCACCTGATCACTTTTCGGAACGCGATAGCCAGGACCCAGATTGACTTTTTGTTGCTTAGGAAAGGGGATAGGGCGTTGTGTAAAGACTGTAAAGTCATCCCAAGTGAGAATCTTTCGACCCAACATAGGCTCTTGGTTATGAATTTGGGTATAAAGAAGAATAGAAAGAGGAGGAGTAAGGAGTGTAGACCGAGAATTAAGTGGGGCGGTTTGACGCCAGTGAATGCGTGGGAGATAGGGGAGAGGTTGGCGGGAATGGGGGTGTGGGAGTGTAGGGGGGATGTGGATAATATGTGGGACAGGGCGGCAACGTGCATCAGGGAGAATGCAAGGGAGGTGTTGGGTATTTCTAGGGGCCGGGCCGGACATCATCGGGGGGATTGGTGGTGGAATGAAGAGGTGGGGAAGAAAGTGGAGACCAAGAAAGAGGCGTATGCTAAGTTGGTGGAAAGTAAGGACGAAGAAGAGAAGCGGGTAAACAGGAAAGAGTACAAGCTAGCGAGGAAGGAGGCGAAGTCAGCGGTCACGGCAGCTAAGACGGCCGCTTTTGAGAGCTTGTATGCAGGGTTACAGGGGAAAGGAGGGGAGAAAAAGTTGTTCCGACTCGCTAAGGCTAGGGAGAGGAAGGGTCGTGACCTCGATCAGGTGAGGTGCATTAAGGGGGAGGACGGTAGAGTCTTGGTGGAGGACGGCCACATAAAGAAGAGATGGCAGTCGTACTTTCATAGGCTCTTGAATGACGAGGGGGACAGAGCTATTGTGTTAGGGGAACTGGAGCACTCAGGGGAGTCTCGGGATTTTAGCTATTGTAGACGTTTTAAGGTAGACGAGGTTAGACAGGCAGTCCGCAGGATGCGAAGGGGTAGGGCGACGGGGCCGGATGAGATACCGGTGGAGTTTTGGAAGTTCGTTGGAGAGGCTGGTGTAAGGTGGTTGACTGCATTGTTCAATGAAATTTTCAGGACGGCAAAGATGCCCGAGGCGTGGAGGTGGAGTGCCATGATCCCCCTCTATAAGAATAAGGGGGACATTCAGTGTTGCAATAACTATAGGGGGATTAAGTTACTGAGTCACTCTATGAAGATCTGGGAGAGAGTGGTCGAGGTGAGGCTGAGACGGATAGTGTCTATTTCGGAAAACCAGTTCGGATTTATGCCCGGCCGCTCGACGACGGAGGCAATCCACCTGGTACGGAGGTTGGTGGAGCAGTATAGGGAGAGGAAGAAGGATCTGCACATGGTGTTCATCGACCTGGAAAAGGCGTACGACAAAGTCCCCAGGGAAGTGCTTTGGAGATGCTTGGAGGTGAGTGGAGTACCGCAGGCATATATCAGAGTAATTAAGGATATGTATGAGGGAGCGAAAACCCAGGTGAGGACGGCGGGAGGAGACTCAGAGCATTTCACTGTCCTGACAGGATTGCATCAGGGATCTACTCTTAGTCCCTTTTTGTTTGCGTTAGTAATGGATGTGTTGACGCGGCGTATCCAAGGGGAGGTGCCGTGGTGTATGCTTTTTGCAGACGATGTAGTCCTGATAGATGAGACTCGAGGGGGTGTGAATGACAAATTAGAGTTGTGGAGGCAAACTCTGGAGTCTAAAGGGTTCAGGGTGAGCAGAACCAAGACAGAGTATGTGGAATGTAAGTTTAATGACGTGAGGCGGGAGAATGAGGTAGTAGTGAGGCTAGAAGCACAGGAGGTAGGAAAGAGGGATAAGTTCAAGTATCTCGGGTCCGTGATCCAAAGTAACGGTGAGATTGACGAGGATGTCTCGCACCGTATTGGGGCGGGATGGATGAAGTGGAAACTCGCATCGGGGGTGCTGTGTGATAAGAAGGTGCCGCCCAAGCTTAAAGGCAAATTCTATAGGGTGGTAGTCCGTCCGGCCTTGCTGTATGGAGCGGAGTGTTGGTCAGTTAAGAACTCCCACATCCAAAGAATGAAGGTGGCAGAAATGCGGATGTTGCGCTGGATGTGTGGACTGACCCGAGGGGATAGAGTTCGGAATGAGACTATCCGGGAGAAGGTTGGTGTGACTTCAGTGGAGTGTAAGATGCGGGAAGCACGATTGAGATGGTTCGGACACGTGAAGAGGAGGGGCATGGATGCCCCGGTCCGTAGGTGTGAGAGGCTAGCGTTAGATGGTTTTAGACGGGGTAGGGGTAGACCGAAGAAGTACTGGGGTGAGGTGATTAGGCGGGACATGGAACAGTTACAGCTCACCGAGGACATGACCCTAGATAGGAAGGTCTGGAAGATGCGAATTACGGCAGAGGATTAGGGCCAGTTCGGGTCGCTAGTGTAGGGAATTAATTGGTAGGGGTGTATTCCTGTTATGATTCCGTATTCAATGTTCCGTGTTCCGTGTTCCATGTTTATTACGAATATGTGTGCTTTCCTCTGCTTTATATTCCTGCATTCCTGCTTTACTCTGTTTTATATTCCTTATGGGTGCCGTATCTATGTTATGTCATCTGCTTCTGTGCTGTACTATGTGTTTGTGTGATATCTCGTGACTTGAGCCGGGGGTCTTTCGGAAACAGCCTTTCTACTTCATCAGAGGTAGAGGTATGGACTGCGTACATCTTACCCCCCCCAGACCCCACTAAGTGGGAATACACTGGGTTTGTTGTTGTTGTTTGTTGTTTGTTTTTTTTTTTTTTCATTCCTGATCATAAACTGAAATACTAATTACTATGAATTTTTATTTATATTAACTTACAGTACGTGTATATGATTTCCATCAGTAAAAACAAAATGTATATTGTTCCTCTTTAGTACGAGCAGTACAAATATAAATGGACAACAAGACAACAATGCATTACCTACCAACATTCTCCTATCTAAAGTCATGTTATGTTGTTTAATCAACTCTCTCCAATATCTTTTTGGTTTAGCTTTACCTCTTCTAAAATCATCCATCACCAGTCTCTAATATCTCCATATTAAGACATCCATGTATCTCTTTTTCACATGTCTAAACCATCTCAATTTCGTTTTTCATAAAAGATTTTTTTATGTAAAATAAATATAAAATATGAGAAAAAAATAAGATTTCATACGCTTAAGAACAAAAAAATCTACATATTATTCTCTATTTTAATAATTCATTGATATGAGAAGAAAAAAAGAACAACTCACCTTTTTTCTCTACTTTCAATTAAGTACAAAAACTCATTAATCATAAACCTCTGAGGCAACTCCCTTTGTAGCAACATATGACTTGGCACAACGGTAAGATATTTCAATTTGTGATGTACTTAAACCTTTGAAATCAAAAGCAATAATAGACAATAATAATAAATATAAACGTTTCATAATACTAATTATGAATTATCAACCCACATATTAATAATCTACGAGTTTTATTACAATAAATTAGTTTATGCCCTTATATGTGTATATATAGAAGAAATCGCGCTATAATCTGAATCATGCTAAGTTAAGCTGCAGTAACATGGCACTTTCCAATAGTTCTATTTCAAACAGAAAAAAATATTAAGACAAAGAAACACCTACTTATCATAATTTAGCTTCATCAACTCCATCAACAGCGGTTGCCGTTTTCTTTAACTCTTCTTATTCAATGATAAACTACAATATGTAACTCATAGCATATCCTACTCTTGAAAGCTACAAGTTACCACTTATATAGTCGTTGATATCTAAATTAATGTCTCCAATCCTTCATATGTATGTAACCTGCTAAAGAAAAAGAAAACAACATCAATTCATTAAAAAGTATAAGCTAGGTTTATTGTTAAAATATATAGAATCCAAACCAAGATAACTCTTATTGCATACTGAATCCATTAAAAGATATACATTACGAGAATAATTAAGTGATATCTATATAAAAAAAATACAATAGCAATTTAGAAGATAAGTAAAGAAGCATTAAAAGACCAACTTCAAAGAAAAAAAGGTAAAGAAGTGACTTCAGGATGATAGATATTTAATAGAAAAAAATAATTAAATTGGAAAATAGAAAGCCTTCTTCTGTTGTAATGTCTAGATCCACACCTAATAAAATCTTGAATACGGTTCCAGTGTTGATTTCATAAATAAGTCCTGCCAAGTGGACGAGTTAGCTTATTAACTTGTTAATTAACTGCGGAGCAAAGTGAAGTTACATACTTGAATTTCTGTTGCTTGGTTTGAGGTCACAGCTTCAGATATTAAAGTGGGATTTATATTAACCAACAAGCGCTATATTTTTGGAAAAAGTTTTTTTTTTTTTTGAAAAAGTCAAATACAACACAAATGAAATAACGACTTTTTTTTTTTTTTGGAGAAGTGACTTACCCAATGTGCACCAATAAACATGGAAAAAAAAAAGTTACCATAAATTTAGAAAATATTCTCTGAAACGAATCACGTTGATAACAAAATAAATTACCATAAATTTAGAATTCAACTATAAGTAGAAGAAGATCCTCACCATTTAATATTTTATATATTTATTATAGTCAATATTTATATTATAAATTAAAGAAAAATGGTGAAAAGACGATTTTATCTATTGCATAGTGTTTTAATGAAGGGCAAAAAATTCGAATCACTTTTCTAAGAATCTTCACACTATTAATATATTATAGATATAGATATAGATGTAAGGGCATGTAAAGAAGAAAGTGGACAACTAATATGAGATAAAAGGAATACATTTTTAATTTAAAATCATAAAATTAAAAAACTTTAATTGAAATGAAAGAAGTATAATGTCAAAAACTCAAAATACATCAATCATAATATTCATGAAAAAATAAACTTAAAAGAAAAAAAAAATTGAGTGTCAAAAAACAAGGAAAAGACAAAAGAAAGAAATGATGGAAAAAGAAAAATAGAAATGACAAAAAGAAAGAGTCACATGGTGCAACATGAATGGATAAAAAATTTGTGAGGACTACCAAAATTTGATATCCTCTTTTTCATATACTAGTATCGTTTAGCCCGTGCTAAGCTCGAGTTCAAACTGCATTAATATTTATATTTGTAATTTTTTCTAACATGCTATTTTTGCTTTTTGTTTGTTTTTTATTATTATATTATTTAACGGTCAAGTTTGATTAATTTTGATATTTTTAAAATGTTAAATTATATATTTGTTTCAATTTTTGTCCTATTTTTTTTAATTCATTTTAAAAAATATCTCTTTTCTTTCTTGGGTTAATTTCAACTTTTCACGTGGCATGTTTAAGATAACAAGATAAAAAAATATTTTGGTCCTTTCTATATATTTTTAGTTCAAGGCCATAAACTTCAAAAATATTCGTTACTTTTCTTTAACTTTGTGTTAAGTCAAGACTAAACAAATAAATTAAAATGGAGTGAGTAAAAGCTTTTATAAGTTAAAAATAACGATATTTCTTATGGTATATTTTAGTATTTCTTTTAATTTTGAAACAAATACACACACGAAAATGCGCACACATAAAATTATCTCTTTTTTATTTTACTCAAAATGTTTTGAATGAAAGCCTTTAACGATCTAAATTGATTTTTTCCTTCTGTATAATTAATTTTGTATTTTTTTTGTCAATTAAACTTTACATTGGCTATTTAATTTTTTTAAAAAAATATATTATATTTGATTAATATAAAAATATTTGATGCTACAGACTATTGTATGATTTATGATAAATTAAATTATTAAAAGTCAGACTCAATAAAATACTTTTTGTAGATGTTTCTTCAATGAGTCCTTACAAATTTATTAAAGCTTCACATATTTCTTGTGAGGATTAAATTTTTTGTATTAAATTACTATTATCCCACATAAAAGATGACAGTAAAATTTTGAATTAATTTTAAATTTAGTTGGATAAATAGATAGTTTATAGTGTCATTATCATTTCTTTATGACTCATCATTTTGTATAACATTTAAAATGCCCATGTAATTGTTCACAACAACAACATACCCAATATATTCTCACCTAGTGGGGTTTGGGGAGAGTAGAGTGTACGCAGATCATAACACTACCTCAGGAGAAGTAGAAAGGTTGTTTCCAATAGACCCCCGGCTTAGAACCGATAACAGTATAACAAACACAAAAGATAAGTGCAAACAAACTAGTATGGTACAAATTTACTAAAATGAGATTTTGAAAAGTAATTAAAGCTTGATTAAGGAAAAAATAGACAAAATACAGTCATGTAAGGACTACCAAAATGAAATGTCCTCCCTTATATATAGTCTAGTTTTATAAGACCCATACTAAGTTCGAACCCAAACTCAAGTAATTTAATATTTTATGAATAACATGTTTTAAAATATATGTATATACATACACATGCGCGCGCGCACACACACACATACATATATATATATATGTGTGTGTGTGTGTGTGTGTGCACGCGTGTGTGTATATTTTAAATCATGTTATTCATATATATATATATATATATATATATATATATATATATATATATATATTGCAAAGATCATAAATATTAGTTAACTTATTTATGAGCATATAATTAATTTCTTTTCTAATTTCTCGATTCAAGTTCATCTTTGTAATTAGGAAGATGAAGACGAAAGTCATCAAGTGGATCAATTATTTTACTCAAGTCTTCTTGTGTGTGATAAAAAATTTATGATTTTATTTATAATTTCACATGACAAGAATTCATCCTAGCTAAATGTGATGCTTTAAGCGTAATTTTATACTAAATTAAGAAAAAAATTAGACTCACTAAATGAACATCAGAATCAATTTGATTCTCTCTATAGTTGATATTTAAAAATATTGATTCTCAATTGAACAAAAAAGAGATTTTTAAAATAATTTGATCTTAATTCATATCATTACCTTAATTTTTAACTTTATCAATAATTTTAGTTTTCAGTATATGAAATATGTTTGATATTTTAAAAAATAATGGATAAAATTGTCCACAAAAAAAATTATTCAATTTATAAAAGATAAATAAGAAATACATCAGAACCATACTCGATTCGGTAGAAGTAAGATATAACCTCATATAATAACTAGTTTAAACCCCTCTTCTTTTCCCTCTTCCTCATCTCCGCAGTATTTGTACAAAACTCTTTCTTATGGAAAATAAATAATTAAAAATTAATACTAAGAAAGAAGAAAAAAAGTAATGAATTATTTATGCAACAAATAAAGTTCTCCATGATCAATTTTTTTTCTTAAACTACTTTAAATAAAAGTTCATATAAAATATCAATTTTGTTAAGGCTATTTTCATTTACAAAAATTAATCAAATAATTAATTTTAATTAAAAAATTAACAAAAGATAGTCAAATTAAAGCTTTTTGGTCTTATGAGTAGTAAAGGAAAAAATTAAAGCTTTTTGATTTTGTACTTCATAAAGCATGAAGTACAAGTAATTTAATAAATAAAATAATTAAATAATATTGGACATTTATATTTTGCAATTGACTTGATTAAATAATATACAACTATGAGAAACAAAACATATAATGGAAGATTCTAAAAATCATTTATCAATTAGTAAAATAATATGAAAATTTGAATGGTTCAATTGATTTAGTACCTAAACTCCACTTTGTTGATAAATATTTGATTCTTTGTTTTGTAATCTCCTCCCTAATTCCCCTTGCCCTATTACCAATTGTTTTTTTTAAATAGTTAATTAAATAACTCAAATTACAAAAAAGAACTTTAATAATAGCTTCTTATACTATGACACATGCACCAAGTGCAAAGGTCCATATAGCAAGGAAGAATACAAAGTAACTTCATCTATATCAATTAAATATCATAATATTATAGGATTAGAAATCAATTAAATTACTATAAAAGATAAAATCATAACATAAAAGTAATTAATTGAAAAGAGTAAAATTAAGTTGGAAACTTCTATGAGGACTACCAACGTCCTTGGATTGTCTCTTATATACTCCCTCCGTCCCATTTTATGTGTCGCCATTTGACCCGATACTGGGTTTAAGAAATAAGGAAAGACTTGATAATGTTTACCAAATTGCCCTTTATCAAAAAATGTGCTACCATTTTTTTTAATTAAGTGGGACCAATAAGGGTAAAAGTGAAATTATGTCTTTAAATAATTACTGAATAAGGGAAGATGACATTCTTTATGAGACGGACTAAAAAGAAAATAATGACATATAAAACGAGATGTAGGGAGTACAATACTAGTTTCATGAGGCCCGTGCTAAACCCGGACACAAACTCAAAATATAAAATAAAACTTTATATCATAGATTTTTTAATTGTATAATTAGTATATCTAATAATTTGTTAATCAAATCTTGTTGATAAGTTTTCATAATTATTAGAGTTTTTAATCACATAATTGGATAATTTTAAACTAAAAATATTATTTATAAGGAATACAATATTATCAGAGAATTAAAATATATCAAAAAGCTACAAGTACTTAGATATTTTATATACTGACATAATTTACAAGATTTAATAATTGCACTTAGATGAAGATCATAAATAGCAAAAAAATATTGATATTTTTATAAAATTTGTGAGTATTTATTTTCTTAGTTATAGCTAAACATAAATTTATTTTAATATTTATTGAGTTTTAATTTTCTCATAGTTTTAGTGGCAACAATTTTTGCTAATTATATTTTTTTCATCTTATAGAGTCGTCTGAGAAAAAATCAATACTTTCAAATTTATATTATAATAATTATACTCTCAATTAAGAGCCTTTATATAAATTAACTTAATAAGAATATATAAGGATATTAAATGATGATTGAACTACATTAATAGCTTGCTCCATTTGTTCTATTTACTTATTATGTTTGTTTTTTACACGCCCCTTACAAGAGTAACCTATTCGTCCCATTGTGATTATCATTTTATACTCTTTCATTTCCACTATGAGAAACAATAAATACAAGATATTATTTATCATCCTATAAAATCAAAAAGAACTATGAGGTTGTAGTTGAAATCATTGAAAGCTTTAATTTTATAGGAAAAGTTAGTTTGACTATTGTTGATTCAAAATAAATGGAGCGTTGATTAAATAGTAATCTAACATGTGGAAAGAAGAAACTAATTATAAGAACCCAAGTAGATCGGTCTTAACAAAAAAAATAAGGCAAAAATGAAAATATGTAATTAAAAAATACTATTAATTATCATGTGTAGTAATTTCATTTCATCAAAAAATTCAAATATAAAAAAAAAACTTGCGACGACAACCAAATTCTAAATATTCTATATGCTTTAGTGTTAAACTAAGGTTGTCTTCAAAACTTGTTCAAATTATATCATTTTATTTTTAACAGACAATTTGACTTATTTTGGAGCTAAATTGTGTTACATTAATTCAATAAAATTAGAAATTAGATATTCGAAACTATATAAAAAATAAATATCATAAAATGCAATGATTATATCAACATAATAATATTTTTTTCTTAAAAACATTGATTAAGGTTAGTATAATTTGATCCGCTAAAGTGAAATGTGACAAATATTTTAAGCTAAAGAAGAAAATAATTTAATAAAACCAAAAAAAAATTCAACCAATTGAAAATGTTTATGTGGTAAATCTTAAAAGGAGAATTATGACAAAACAATGTCATGTGTAAAATTTTCATACCATGAATTTTAATGTGAGGACTACCAAAAAACTTCTATGCTCTCTTATATATAGTTATAATATAAAGTAGTATATATAAATTGTTGCCTATGTTTATTTTACCCTTTACTTGCAATTGTTCAATATAGCCTCATGCTTCATTTTTTTAGTAAATTAAATTTATGAGCATATAATTAATTTCATTTTTAATTTCTCAATTCAATTCAAATTCATCTTTGCAATCAAGAAAATAAAGACGAAAGTCATCAAATAGATCAATTATTTTCCTCAAGTCTTCTTGTATGTGGTGAAAAATGCATAATTTTATTTATAATTTCACGTGATAAGAGTTTATGTTAGTTAAATGTGTGCTTTAAGCGTAATTTTATATTAAATTAAGAAAAAAATTAGACTCATTGAAATAAACATCGAGAATCAATCGATTCTCTGTACATAGTTTATGCTTAAAAATTATTGATTCTCAATTGACCAAAAAAGAGATTTCAAAAATAATTTGATCTTAATTTATATCATTGCCTTAATTTTTAACTTTATCAATAATCTTAATTTTCAGTATCTGAAATATGTTTGATATATTCAAAAGCAATGAATAAAATTGTCCACAAAAAAATTTATTCAATTCATAAAAATAATTAAGAAATACATTAGAACCATACTCGATTCGATATAAATAAAATATAATCTCATACAATAACTAATTTTTACCCCTCATTTTGCCCCCTTCTTCATCCCCACGATATTTGTACAAACTATTTCTTATGAAAAATAAATTATTAGATATAAATACAAAGAAGAAAATAGTGATGGATTATTCATGCAACAGAAGAAAGTTCTCCACGATTATATTTTTTTCTTAAACTACGTTAAATAAAATATCATACAAATACTAATTATAAGATATTTGACATTTATATTTTACAATTGACTTGATTAAATAATGTGTAAGTATGAGAAACAAAAGATTATAATGGAAGATTCTAAAAATGATTTACCGATTAGTTAAATAATATGAGAATTTGAATAGTTCAGTTGATTGACTATCCGAATTTCACTTTGTTGGTAATGTTTTATTTTTTGCTCTGTAATCTCCTCCCTAATTCCCCTTTTCCTATTTCTATTTTTTTTTTAAATTTAATTAAACAATTGAAATTACAAAAAAAAACCTTAATAATAGCTTCTTATATTATGAAACTTGCACCATGCAAAGATGCATATAGCAAGAAAGAAGACAAAGTAACTTCATTTATATCAATCAAATATCACAATATTATAAGATTAAGAAATTAATTAAATTAGAAAAAATTACAGGAAGTGGCAAACTTAAGGTAATAATTACAATAAATAGCAACACTTTCACAAAATTTCATTTTATAACAGAAGTAGCATTTTTTTTCCCATTAACTCCACACAAGCGTGTTTCACGCCATTTACTTTATCTCTTTCCTATTTTCACCTCTCTCCAATCCAACCGTATTTTTTTTACAAAAAAAAATCATCAAATTTTTCTCACAGTGTAGATAAATATTGTGCTCCATCAAATAAGGTAACTATCAAATTACAGTTATTACATGTTATTTCTTTCATATATTCTATAAATTTTTTATTTTTTGTATTTTTTTTGTTTCAACCTCGTTCTTGCATTTTTTTCTGGAGAGATTTTGTGAATTTTTTGTTGTAAGATTATGGAGGTATGCTATAATGACAGAACACATATATTTTAAAAGTTCAAATAGAAGTATACCACCTGTTAATTTAGTTTCTGATAATCCACCACCATTTAGTCTTAGATTAACACAAGATGGAGATCTTAAATTGGTTTCTATGCCTATTCAGTTGAAGAAAGAAGTGAGCATAAAAGAGGTAAGATCGAAGCATCGTAATGAGCTGGAGAAAATTACAAAAATTATGAAACGAAAAGGATTGAGAAAACCTTCATCTCCAAACCCTCCAGAAAGCAAAAATCTGAGAAAAAGAGAAAGTCAAAGAAAATGGGAGAATTAAGTAAAATTTTTAGTAGTGTTGGTCAAAATTCTTTTGAATATGAATTCGAAGAAGATAAAGTTGAAGAGGTATTTGTATTTGTATTTTATTAGCTTATGAGTCATGCAGAGATATATGTATTTTTTATATACATAGTATTATGCTATGCTATGTATTATGTATTTTTTGGTTTATATATATATATATATATATATATATATGTATGTATGTATGTATGTATATAGTTGTAGGTGTTACTATTTAAGATATGCATTTATATTTTATTGTTTTATATGAGTCACCTTTGTATTTCGCAAATACATATGAAGATATATAGTATAGTTATGTTTGTTACTATTTAATATGAACTTGATATGTATTTTGTAAAGACATATCAGAGTCATATTTGTATTTTTTGTATGGTAATATACATATGGATCAGGCATTTATTATGTAAATACATATGCAGAGCTATATGTATTTTTTTATAATGTAATATGTATTATGTAAAAGAAAACATATTCATACTATGTATTTTGTATTTTCTTTTGTGAAAAGTACATGTAATATAGATTTATGCCATTATTTTATTCTATAGGTGCCACATAATCATATATTCATGGCAAGAGTACTTTCAAGGTTTGCACCATATATTAGATGTCACACAGCCAATGATATTTAAGAACATATTAAGACGATGTTATCAAAGAAGCAATGCAAGATTTTTTGTCATAATCATATTTATGGTGTCTATATGAAAAAGAAGAAATGTATAGTTCAAGCACAATTAGGCAGATGTATTATTCCACAAATGTATTATAAAGTTTTTGGGGGCATGTTGTATGGAGCGGAGTGTTGGCCAATCAAGCACTCCCAAATCCAAAAATTAAAGGTGGCGGAAATGAGGATATTGTGTTGGATGTGTGGGTTTACTAGAGGGGATAGAGTTAGGAATGAGATTATTCGGGAGAAGGTGGGAGTGTCTTCGGTGGAGGAAAAGATGCAGGAAGGAAGGCTAAGATGGTTTGAGCATGTGATGAGGAGGGACGCGGATGCCCCAGTTCATAGGTGTGAGAGGCTAGCGTTGGATGACTTCAAGAGGAGTAGAGGTAGGCCGAAAAAATACTGAAGGGAGGTGATTAGGTATGACATAGAGCAGCTGCAGCTTTATGAGGATATGACCCTAGATAAGAAGGTGTGTAGGTCGCGAATAAGCGTAGTAGGCTAGTGTGAGTTTGGTGGTTGTAGCAAGCAGTCAGGAGAGATCTTATGTAGCCAGGTTAGGAATCCTAGGACTGTGTTCATAGGGGTCTTTGGTTTGTGAGTGTATATTACTACTAGGTAGGTGTCCTATTCCCTATTTCTTAGTTCCGTTTTTCTTTTTTTTGTGTTGCCTTTATTTTTTGTATTTCGTATTCTCCGATTTCTATTTTATTATTTTTTACTCCTTATTTCTGTTATGTCATCCATCTCCTTGTTTATTATTCTTTATCTTGAGCTGGAGGTCTATCGAAAACAACCTCTCTACTTTTTTGGAGGTAGCGGTATGGACTGTACATCTTACCCTCCCCAGACCCCACTTTGTGGGAATACACTAGGTTTGTTGTTGTTGTTGTTGTATATTTATTTGTATTTTGTATATACAAATGCATATCTATATGTATTCTTGTATGATGTTGGATTTCTCTTTGAACTGTTCTATGTCCTTCTAGAGGGTAACATATGTATTTGTTTGTATTACTGTTTAAGATATATATAATGTATTTTTTGATTACCTATATGTATATGTATATAGTTGTCATTTTTGTTATAAAGATTTTGTGTTCTATATGTTTATATATACATATGAGTCAGATATGTATTTCTATAAATATATATGCAGATATATATATATATTTTGTACTGTATATATATATATGCAGATCTGTATGTCTATTTATTTTGTATATTTTTTGCAAAAATATATATGTTATATAAATATTTGTCTTTTAAAAATATCAACTGATAGAAGAGTAAAAATATAAAAATAGAAAAAGACAAAAACGAAAAAGGAAAATCCAAAAAAAAGAAGTGAAAAAGGAAAAAATAAATAAAAATAGAAGCTAGAAATAGAAGTGTAAAAAAGTGAAAAAAAGAAATAAAAATATAAAAAAAGAAGAAGAAAACAAAAATAGGAAAAGAAAAAGAAAAATATGAGAAAGAAAATAAATAAGAAAACAAAAAAGAAAAAAACGAAAAAGGAAAAAAAAAAAGAGAAATAGAAGAGAGAAAATAAAGTGGAAAGAAAAAAGAAAAAAGAGAAAAGAAAAAGAAATAAAAATAAAAAAAATAAAAAGGTAGAAAAAGAAGATGAAAAAAAGTTAGAGATATAAGAGAGTGAAAGAGAGAAAAAATAGTAATGATGCTTTATTTTGAAATTTTGAAGATCATGAAGATAATATTTTTCAGACTTGAGTTTGATTTGAAAAAAGAATCAACTAGTTTAAATAAGAGTAATTTATGAAAAAGGAATCTACAACTTTAAATAAGAGTAATTTATGAAAAATAAATTTATTGCTTTAAATACATGAGATAATTATTCCTTATTTATCTCAGCTGATTTGAATAAAAGAAGGGTAGTAAATCTTGTTGTATATGTATTTTAGTAGCAACACTTTTATAAAATACAAAATACAAGTTGCTATTTCAGGTAATTATAAAGCAGTTGCTATGAAGCTCCTAATTATGAGTTTAAGTTTGCTACTTATGAAGTTTTTTTGCATTAAATTACTATAATATCCTTATGAGGACTGCCAAAAATTGGTATCTTCTCTTATATATAAGTACTAGTGATGTTTAGTCCCTGCTAAGCCCGAACTCAAACTGCATTAACATTTATATTTGTAATTTTTTTTAACTTGCTATTTTTGCTTATTGTTTGTTTTGTACCATTGTATAAGTTAATGGTCTAGCTTGATTATTTTTTGATATTTTTAAAATTTTAAATTATATATATGTTTTAATTTTGTCGCTTTTTTTAGTTCATTTTTTTAAAAGTGTCTGTTTTCATTCTTGGATTAATTTCAATTTTTCACGTGACATGTTTAAGACAACAAGATCAATAAATATTTTGGTCCTTTCTACATATTTTTAGTTTAAGACCATAAAATTCAAAAATATTCGTTACTTTTTATTTAACTTTATGTTAAGTCAAAACCAAATAAATAAATTAAAGTGGAGGGAGTAAAAGTTTTTATAATTTAAAAATAACAATTATTCTTGTGGTATATTTTGGTCTTTATTTTAATTTTCAAACAAATTCACACAAGGAAATTTTTCTCTTTTTTATTTTACTGAAAGTTTTGAATGAAAGTCTTTAACGATCTAAATTAATTTTTGTCTTATGTAAAATTATTTTCATCATTTTCTCTCAATTAAACTTTACATTGGCTAATTCATTTTCTTAAAAAAATAATAAAATATTTGATTAATATAAAAATATTTGATGCTACAAACTATTATATGATTTATGATAAACTAAATAATTAAAAGTCAGATTCAATAAAATATTTTTTATAGATGTTTCTTCAATGAGTCCTTCCAAGTAATTAAAGCTTCATAAATTTATTGTAAGGATTAAAAAAAGTATTTTTTATTAAATTACTATCATCCCACGTAAAAGATGACAGTAAAATTTTGAATTAATTTTAAATTTAGTTGGATAAATAAATATGTTGTATTGTCACTATCACTTTTTTACGACTCATCAATTCTGTATAGCATTTTAAAAGCCCATCTAATTGTTCAAATTTACTAAAATGGATAAGATATTGAAAGCTCATTAAGCTTAATTAAGGATAAAATCGACAAAATACGGCCATATGAGGACTACCAAAATGAGAAAATTGAAGAAAAAGTATCATTTAGGTCTTGAATGAAGAATTGGTGACATTGATCAACTTAAAGGGTCAAACATAATTAGTAAACTTGATTAATTTAATTGTGAACTTAATTAATATTTTTAAAACTTTCTAATCTTTTCAAAAATACAAATCAACCCACACTCTTCTCTTCTCCAAATCATCAACCGTCTCTCTCCTCTTTCTCTCGACAATTTCTCCCAACCATCAGTTCTGCAAATTTCTCCTTTCAATCCCTAGCGACTTCAACCTCTGATGACAAATAGTTGGGCTTCGAGTTCCTTTTCGACTTTCAACCGTCAATCGATGTGACATACTTGCTCTCCAGCCACAACAACTTTGAGTTCTTCATCGTTCCTTTTCTTCTTTCACAGGTAAAAAATTATGGCCTTTTTAGTTTTGAAGAAAAAGAGGAACTTGAGCCGTCTCTTCTAGTATTGGTTAACAATTTCAATATTTGTTACTTTAATTTGAAATGCGGTCTAAATAAAATCCTAATTTCTGCTATTTTTTTCAGAGTGAAAGATGATTTTTTGTTGTTTGTTGCATTTTTTGAAGTTTGATTTTCATTGTTTGTGTTTGTACAAACAAAACAACGATGTTGGTGTTTTTGGTGTTGTGCCCATTGCTGGGTTGATCTGTTCTTGTTCTTGATAAAAATGATGATATTGCTATTGTTCTATTGAATAAAAACATGCTACTATTTTTTTTTTGTAATAGATTAACCATCAGAAGCAATAAATTAACCATCTGATGCAACAATTAACCTTCTGACGCAGCAGATTAACCATCTGACGTAATAAATTAACCATCTAATGCAACAAATTAACTATCTAACGTAACAGATTAACCATCTGATGTAATAGATTAACCATCTGATACAATAGATTAACTATTTGACATAATAGACTAACCATTTGATACAATAGATTAAACATTTGATGCAACAGTTTTACAATCTAATGCAATAGATTAAACATTTATTGCAAGAGATTTACCATCAGATGCATTAGAGGAACCAACCAATTTACAATATGATGCAACGGAGGGACCATCGAATTAAAAATCTAATGCAACAGATCAATCATTTGATGGAACAAATGAAACTTTCGATGGTTAAAATCCTATCAACTATTCCAATAGGACATGTCCAAGACTTGATTTTTCTAACTGATCATTCATCTGTTGTGATAGATGATCCTTTTGTTGGAAGAAATTAAACAATATTGACCGTTGATAACATTCTAATATATCTCTTATATATTGCAACATATGTGTGATCTGTTGTATAGATCAGTCATCTGTTTCAACAAATAGTGATCTATTTTTATTATTACAACAGATTACTCATTCGTTTAAATAGGTTAGTTATATGTTCCAACAGATTACCTACCTAGTGCAACAGATATGTTATCTACTAAAACTGTTATTTTACTGTTGTACATGTTAGATATACTGTTATCCTTTTTAACAATGTATTACTCAATTATAATCTATTTTATGTTCCTGTTATTCTTTACAAATATTATCTTAATCAGGAGTAGAATATGATGAACATGAGGAGGAGGAATTTTTCAAAAGAGATGATCCAAATGCTAATAACCCTTACACTGAGGAGTTGGTCAAAACCTTCAGCATTGATCGGTATCCTATAAGAATACAGTGCGATGGTTCCACAGATTTAACGAGTGATTTTGTGGTTAAGTTAGCCATGGAAAAATCTTTTGACACCTTTATAAAAATACTTCAAGAACAAAAATTGGATGCTTATTCCAGGGACAGCGGCTTTAGGCATTATCTTTATTTGTCGGAGGATAACAATGCTCGTTTCCAAATAAAAATGGTATATGATCTTCTCAAGCGTAGGTTTATGTATGAAAACAAAGATAATATGGATGAGGTGTGGATAAATTACTGTGGCATGCTTGTTTGTTTTGGTTGGAAGGAGTTTTCCATAGTTACTGGACTAAAATGTTTGTTCCTTCTCCTTCTTAAGTTATATCTATTCTAACCCAAAAGAAAGAATCTCGTACACCTAAAAAGACAAAGATAATTCAAATAATCGTGATGACCTGGTGTCCGTTGTTGGTCCAAGCTTCAAAAACAAAAATTTGATAGAAGCATTGAAAGGTAAAAGAATTTCAAAAAAGTACAAACAATCATTGTGCTTGTTAATGCCAAAGACAATCAACTTATATGGCTTTCCATGGGCTTTCATTGGAAATGTTACTTTTATTATGATATGATTCATTTTATTATTCAATAATGGTTTTGATTTATTGACGTTATTTTGTAGGCTTGGGCGTTTGAAGCCATTTCTTATTTCAGACAACAAGTGAACTACCAGGAAGAAGTTTTCTGGAGGGTGGGCTTGTTATTGTTGATGGCCTTAGTAGTAATGGAGCTGTTGGTGGTGGTAGTAGTGCTGCTGTTGGTGCTAATGATGCTCCTCTTACAGTTTTTAAAACAAACCATTATGAGTATAATCATATTGGTTATACAGATTTTGCCTCTCCTAGAGAATGTTCTACATGCAAATGTTAAGACTAGAAGCGAAACATGATGTGGTGATTAATATTAGTAATGCATTAACAGCTTCTGTAAAGGAATTGACATCTAAGAAGGGTGTCATTCAATCAAAGAGGATTTTATATCTATCTACTCCATTAGAGATTAAGGCTAAGAGGAGAAGGAAAGTAATTTTCAAGGCATTATCAAGCATTCAAAAAAGCAAAATTGCAACTCCTCTGTCCATGTGTTGCACTATTGAGCAATGTACAAGGGCCACAAGAGAGAAACACGAGATGAAGAAGATGAATATATATTGTCTGTTCCAACTAACAAATAGACACATATCTATTTCAACAAATGACACATCTACTGAAAATTGTCAAACAAATATATACATCTGTTGCAACAGTTGACTAACCTATTACTTCAGATACAATATTTGTTGCAATATATGTCTCATCTGTTTTATCAAATCAAACATCTGTATGT
>NC_061120.1:102171275-102186176 GCF_002878395.1 Capsicum annuum | reverse complement strand
CCATTAAGACCAAAAGGTCAAATCATTCAACATATCTCAAATATTCAACATCAACATGCTTATAAACACACTTTCTCAAAAAAACATAATTTCCAATGGGGATTCATCACCCAAATATCAAAATCATGATAAATATCGTTCAAGATTCATGCTTTATATCTCCACACATGTAAATTCATCTTTTAAAATCATAAACATCAATATTTCATAATAATCATCATAAGATATAGGTTCATTCTTCAAATTCGTAAAAATTAAATAAAAATCATGCCTTTGTAAAGAAAATGACTTTTGGGCACAAGAACGAAAGAGAATTCTTGTTAAAAGACCCCACATACCTTGAATGATGAACTTTAGATTGATACTTATTTTTGAGATGTTAATCGTGCCTTTGAATGATGGTTCTTGGAGTTCTTGAACTAGGAACTTGGAATCTTGAATAAATTTGCAGAATTAATGGTGAACTTTGGAGGTTCTTGAAGTTGGATGTAGGAGCTTAGGGTTTTCTTTTTGAACGAAAAAGATTTCATGTTATATATAAATCTTTTAATATGCTTTAATATAGGGTTTGGACGGATTTTGGGTGAGGGTTAATCGTGCCTTTGAATGATGGTTCTTGGAGTTCTTGAACTAGGAACTTGGAATCTTGAATAAATTTGCAGAATTAATGGTGAACTTTGGAGGTTCTTGAAGTTGTATGTAGGAGCTTAGGGTTTTCTTTTTGAGGGAATTTGATGAAATATAATATATAATACTTCTAATAGGCTTTAATATAGGGTTTGGATGGATTTTGGGTGAGGAGGAATGACCAAAACGCCCATAAAAATTAAATAATTCTCGAATCTGTCTTTTGGTGGACTGTTTTGATAGTCTGAAGTAGATTAACCATAACGTTTTACTTCGATATTCAAAGTGGATGAAACTAATTTCATTAGAAAGATGACTCTCATATATTTCCGTTAATATATCGTATCTCACCCAGATCATTGTTTACGAGGAGTTATGATCGTTTGAAGTTGACCCAAAAATTCGCTTTTGGTAGGCTGAAGTAGATCGACCATAACTTTTTGCTTCGATATACAAATTGGATGAAACCAATTTCATTGGAAAGAGGACTCGCAAAGCTTTTCTTTGATATATAGTAGATCACCCAAATAATTATGTACAAGGAGTTATGATTGTTTAAATTTGGAGCAAAAATACGTCAGGCCTCAGTACTTTTTCCTGCACGTTTTACTATTTACTACTATTCACGGTTCGATCGGAATGTTCATAACTCGTCGCTCGGGTGTCCGTTTTGGATGATCCATGTATCATTTGAAAGATTACTCGATACTCTATGCAATGGTGGGTCATAATCTAAGACATTCCACACGAAAAATTTATAATTCATTCTGGAAGATAGAACCCAACATGTTTACGCACAAAATTTCTCCAAAAAATTTCCCGGGGTATTACATCATCCCCCCTTGGAAACATTCATCCTCGAATGACGCTAGACATGCCAAGATTAGCTAGGCAATAGAGCATACAGCTGAAACCATTCATTAGACTCATCACTACATCGTTTCTCACTCCGAATGCAACATAGAATGCATAAATTCAAGAAACTACAGCTGACACATAATAAATGACAGCTGAACTACTGCAACTTTTATCAAAAGTGCATAATTTAGGAAAGAACAGTACCTTCGTCTTGATCGGAGTTCACAAAAAATAGGTGCGGGTACTTGGATCGCATAGTTGCCTCAGCTTCCCAAGTTGCACCCTCAACAGATTGGTTTCGCCACAACATCTTGACCAAGGGAACTGTTTTGTTCCTTAGTCTTCGAACACTGAAATCAAGAATCTCAACAGGAATCTCATCAAAAGAAAGATTTTCTTGAATTTCAGCACTCACAGAGGAATCCACTACCACAGCATTGCTAATATGCTTTCTAAGCATGGAGATATGGAATATTGGATGAACAGAGGACAACTCGGAAGGCAACTCGACCTCATAAGCTACCTTACCAACACGGCTAAGAATTTTGTAAGGACCAACATAACAGGGACTAAGCTTCCCCTTCTTGGCGAATCTCTTCATCCCCCACATGGGTGAAATTTTCAGAGACACTAGGTCACCAACTTCAAACTCAAGGTCTCTCCTTCTAACATCCGCGTATGACTTCTAACGACTCTGAGCAGTTTTCAACCTTTCCCTAATCAACTTAACTTTTTCCATAGCCTCAAATACCGAATCAGGACCACTCACAGCCGCTTCACCCATCTCAAACCAACCTATGGGTGATCTACACTTTCTCCCATATAAAGCTTCAAACAGAGCCATGCCAATACTAGAGTGGAAACTGTTACTGTAAGCAAACTCTATCAACGGTAAGTGATCATCCTAACTTCCCTTAAAGTCAAGTGCACAAGCTTTCAATATATCCTCTAAGGTATGGATGGTCCGCTCAGCCTGGCCATCGGTCTGTGAATGAAAAGCAGAACTCAAAAGCGCTTGGGTACCAAGACGCTTCTGAAAAGCTTTCCAAAATTACGAAGTGAACTGAGTACCCCTATCTGAAATGATAGATAAGGGAACTCCATGCAATCTGACTAGCTCTCAAATATACAATCTAGCGTAATCCTCGGCAGTATATGAAGTATGAACAGGCAAGAAATAAGCAGACCTAGTCAACCTATCAACCACAACCCAAATAGAATCATGATGGCGTCAGGAAGGAGGTAAACCAATCACGAAGTCCATATTTATCTCTTCCCACTTCCAGGTGGGAATACTAAACTCTTGCATCATACCACCAGGTCTTTGGTGTTCAACCTTAACATGTTGACATATTGCACACTTAGCTACAAACGCTGCTATATCTTTCTTCATGCCACTCCTCCAATAGATTTCTCGTAAGTCTCGGTACATTTTGGTGGCACCAAGATGATCAGAATATTGTGCCCCGTGCGCTTCAGCCATAATCCTCTATCTCAGATCATCAATATTCAGAACACATAATCTACCCTGCAATATCAACACATCATCTCCCCCTTGGGAGAAAACCTCTACTTTTTGGTCCTTGACTGACTCCTTCAGTCTGACCAAACTAGCATCTAAGTATTGTTTTTCCTTTACTTTCGAAACCAACGAGGATTCGGAACTACTCTGAACCCCTATACTACCTTCAGCAGAGTTAAACAACCTAACCCTCAATCTAGCCAAACGATGTACATCACGATCCAACTCTTTCTTACCTTCTACCACATGCGAAACACTACCCATGGACACTCTACTTAGGGCATCCGCCACAACATTGGCCTTGCCCGGATGGTACAACACATTCATATCATAGTCCTTTAACAATTCTAACCATTCTCTGCATAAAATTCAATTTTCTCTGGGTAAACACATACTACAGACTCTTATGATCAGTGAAAACATCAACATGGACACCATACAAATAGTGTCTCTAGATTTTCAAAGCAAACACAACAACAGCCAACTCAAGGTCATGGGAGGGGTAATTTTTCTCATGGGGTTTCAACTGTCTAAAAGCATAAGCTATCACCTTACCCTTTTGCATTAATACGCAACCCAATCCAACTCTCAAAGCATCACAGTACACCACAAAACCATCAATACCATCAAGCAAAGTCAAAACGGGGGCTGAAGTGAGTCGAGTCTTCAACTCCTGAAAACTCTTCTCACAAGATTCGTTCTCACAAGATTCGGACCACAAAAACTTTATTTTTTTGGGTCAACCGAGTCATAGAAGATGATATAGAGGAGAAACCCTTAACAAAATGGCGGTAATAGCAAGCTAAACCCAAGAAACTTCGGATATCAGTCGGAGAAATAGGTCTAGGCTAATTTCTAATAGCTTCAGTCTTTTGGGGATCAACTCTAATACCCTTGAAAGAAATGATATAACCTAGAAAAGCAACTGACCTTAGCCAAAACTCACACTTACTGAACTTGGCAAACAATTTGTGATCTCTAAGGGTTTGCAAGACAGTTCGGAGATGATCAGAATGTTCATCCTCACTACGGGGGTACACCAGTATATCATCGATGAACACTATGACAAACATATCCAGATATGGTCTGAACACTCGATTCATGAGGTCCATGAAAGATGCTGGGGAATTAGTTAACCCGAAAGACATAACAAGAAACTCAAAATGGCCATAACAAGTTTGGAAAGTGGTTTTTGGGATGTCACACTCCCTAACTTTGAGTTGATGATAGCTAGAACGGAGGTCTATCTTTGAGAAATAACTTTCACCTTGCAATTGGTCAAACAAATCATCTATTCTTGGAAAGAGGTACTTATTTTTTATGGTGACTTTATTCAGTTGGCGGTAATCAATGCACATACGCAAAGAGCCATCTTTCTTTCTCACAAACAACATAGGATCACCCCAAAGAGAAATACTGGGTCTTATGAAACCCTTATCTAGTAGATCTTTGAGTTGCTCTTTCAACTCCTCAAGTTCTACAGGGGCCATATGGTAAGAAGGAATAGAAATGAGCTGAGTATCAGGAAGTATTGGTAAGGAGGCATATTTTTAATAGAGGAGAGCACGAATCAATAGCAGAGAGAGATACTTTAAGCACGATAGACTTCTAAAAAAAATAATCACATTTTTTCCTAAAATGCCTTGTAGCCTTTTGCTCATAGATATGGCGCGCTACACACCAATGATTAACACTCTACTTAACGCAGCTTGTCAGGATCCCTAGGATACCTTAAAACCTTAGGCTCTGATACCAAGTTTATAACGCCCTGGAAAACGGGTCTCGGAGCATCACACGGTGCTTGAGGCTACGAGTAGCCCTAAGCTAACCCTTTGAGCTATTTTCATTCAGTTCAACACAAATCAACGGGGTTTTCATAAATAACCCTCAAATATCAATAGAGTAATCATCATCTAAGAATAAAAGAATTTCAGAAAGATAGCAAAATATGACTTATTAGTCAACTCCCAACATCTATACTAGCTTGACAATCCTCTAAGAAAATCAATAAAACCAGCGAGCCATTGAGACATGCCCTAACTGACTCATACTCAATTATCAAATATAAACAATTTTATGAAGCCAACATCAGATATCATATCCTCAGAACATAAGGACTCACCACGATAGAGGATGTAGAACAGCGTGCCAAAGAATCACTGTCAAACCTAGAACTGAGCACTTGAACCTATATTTCGAGAAAATGTAGCCCACATCCGAAGATATGGGTTCGTACCATGGAAAGGAACCGAGTATATAAGGGTGTATGCAATTCTATAAACATCATTATCATAAATATTTATAAGAAACATGCAGGATGCATGAAAGACTCACATAGCCCGAAGAAAATCATCATAATCATGAGAGGATAAAATAAGTACAATAACACATGTGAGTCATCATATAATTTGTCAATCACTTTCAGTTCATCAAGAATATCAATTCTCATAATGTAAATATCATAATATTTCAAAAGAATAACTTTCACAATTCTACTTTCAAATCACTTCACTATTCACCATAGACACAAGGAAACACACACACACTAGGAGATCCTATAACCGACATAAACCATGTGAGCTACACGGAGTCCACCATACAACCCACGTTGGGGAGAGCCGTCCTATCCTTGCCATCGGAGTAGGACTATCGATATCAAATCCACACAAACTAGTGATCACTATATAAATCAACCTCAGGCTCACTCCTATGGGGGCACGTAGTTCTAGGAAAGTAAGGTCTCTTTATACCTCCCACTCGGTGCTAAAGATTTCTCCCAAACTTAGCTCAGATTATTTCAAAGATAATCCACAACAAAATAATTTCAGTAATATATAAATATACATCGGGAGCCATTATGCTTCACATCTATCAAAATCAACCACGTTGTGGATTTCTTTCACACTCGGGTTCAAACAACTCCATTAAGACCAAAAGGTCAAATCATTCAAAATATCTCAAATATTCAACATCAACGTGCTTATAACACACACTTTCTCAAAAAAACACAATTTCCAATGGAGATTCATGACTCAAATATCAAAATCATGATAAATATCATTCAAGATTCATGCTTTATATCTCCACACATGTAAATTCATCTTTCAAAATCATAAACAACAAGATTTAATAATCATAATCATCATAAGATATGGTTTCATTCTTCAAATTTATAAAAATCAAATAAAAATCATGCCTTTGTAAAGAAAATTACTTTTGGGCACAAGAATGAAAAAGAGTTCTTGTTAAAAAACCCCACATACCTTGAATGATGAACTTTAGATCGATACTCATTTTTGAGATGTTAATCGTGCCTTTGAATGATGGTTCTTGGAGTTCTTGAACTAGGAACTTGAAATTTTGAATAAATTTGTAGAATTAATGGTGAACTTTGGAGGTTCTTGAAGCTGTATGTAGGAGCTTAGGGTTTTCTTTTTGAGAGAATTTGATGAAACATAATATATAATTCTTATAATAGGCTTTAATATAGGGTTTGGATGGATTTTGGGTGAGGGGGAATGATCAAAACGCCCCTAAAAATTAAATAATTCTCAAATCTATCCTTTGGTGGACTGTTTTGATAGTTTGAAGTAGATCAATCATAACGTTTTACTTCGATATCCAAATTGGATGAAACCAATTTCATTAGAAAGAGGACTCTCATATCTTTCTGTTGATATATAGTATCTCACCTAGATCATTGTGTACGAGGAGTTATGACCATTTGAAGTTGACCCAAAAAATTTCTTTTGATAGGCTGAAGTAGATCGACCATAACTTTTTGCTCCGATAAACAAATTGGATGAAACCAATTTCATTGGAAAGAGGACTTGTAGAGATTTCCGTTGATATATAGTAGATCACCCAGATCATTATGTACAAGGAGTTATGATTGTTTAAAGTTGGAGCAAAAATACGCCAGGCCTCAGTACTTTTCCTACACATTTTACTGTTCACTACTATTCATAGTTCGATTGGAATGTTCATAACTTGGCGCTCAGGTGTCCATTTTGGATGATCCATATATTGTTGGAAAGATTATTCGATGATCTACGCAATGGTGGGTTATAATCTAATATATTCCACATGAAAAATTTATAATTTATTCTAGAAGATAGAACCCAACATGTTTACGCATAAAATTTCAACAAAAAATTTCCCGGGGTATTACATATAGAGGCTAGCAAAAATAAGAGTAGTATTTCTAGAAAACAAGTCCTATAGAGTATAGTTTATTTGGGAGAGATTAGCGGTAATGTGTATGATGGTATATCTCTTATGTTAAGAGTTGTGGATATATATTTGATGAGAAGTTATATCTTCAAGTCTAGGATTATGACTTTGATCTAAGGGGGAGATGATTAGTTAAAGTAGTTCTCAAATTTTCTTATGGTGTCAAGTTTCAAGTAAGATTCATGATAAATCTATTACAATTCAAGCAAACTCCCCCTACTCAGTCTACGAGGTCACTCTGCTAATTGGTTACGTTATGTATCCAAGTCCTACCTATGACTAAGATTTGATCACTCTATGTAACTCATGACATGTCCTGACTTCCAAATTAGAAGGAAATAATGTCCCTTGATGATCCAGTATTCTAAATATCCAAGCTCCTTGTTATGTTGCTCATGAACAACAAATCTGTTCCCAAATCATGATTGGTTCTAAGGAACTATGTTTTCATATGTTAACGATTCATTTTATGTAAGGATTAGCAAAAATGATAAAGTTGTGTGAACTCATGACTATTTTAGTTCTGAAAATGAGAAGCAATAGCTTCGAGTAGAAGTCCTTGCCTAAATTGTCGACTTCATGAATTCCATACTTATGTTATTAGACTCATGATGTAAGCTCTCATGTTTCTCACAATGGTTGTCCTAAGAACTCGTGCTTTATTAAGTTTATACTAGAACAACTCTCCACTTGTGATCCAAACACTTGATATATGAAACACTCTGTGATTGTACCATATCTTCAACTCACGTCCCACTTTGAGTATGGCAATAATTATATGTTATAACTAAATAGTGTTACTTCCTTTCATGATGCTCTTGCGTCGGTGGTGGTTGTGGAAGCATAAAAGTGTATTAGGTGGGGGAGTAGATGTCGTTGTAGGTGAAAATTTTGATGTGATTTCTTGAGCTAAGGTTAGAGAAACAGGGGAAGGAAAGAGATGACTATTCTTTACGTGAAATAGTTATAAAGGAAGTATATGGCGAGAATATTGGTAAAAATAATTGAATTTGCAGGTCTTAGTGGAGATGTCCATAAAGTGGGGTGTGGTAGTGGTAGGCTAAAATTTTGTGATTGATGAAAACACAAACAAATGTGCCATGTGGTTAGTATTCTTTGAATTAAGACTTGAGGTTGTTGGATTATAGTGATGAGGTGAGATAATTTCTTAATGTGATGTAGAGTACAAGGTCCCGTAGTTTAAATTAGCACCTCTTTCCTCCGAGTTAGGCTTCAACATAGAAGTATTATACGATAGGACATAAATTCTTGTGGTTAGACGTGTTATGGAAGAATTGTAAGTTGGAAATGATGAAGTATGTTGATTAATGTTGGGGTATAGACAAGTAGTGTTGCTAATTTTAAGTCTTTTCATTGTAGCTTGTAAGATGGAGAATGCTATTATTCATATGCTCCACGAAAAGCGTATCTTATCTCTTTTACCAATCTTAATCAGGCATAGGACTCTTAGGAAAAGCTATGTCTTACAATGTTTTGATCATGTCTCATAAACATTTCAAGATCATGTCGATGTCAAGTTTTGTTATCTTATGTTTCGTGCTTACCCGTTTCCCTAGGGATTATCATGAAGATCATGTGGTGACTTTGCATATTTTTGTTGAGGAAAAAAGTTCAAATAAATATTACATTCTTTATTCTACAATTTTAGAGCTTTAAGAAGTCCCTACCCATCATTCGAGAATGAATGGTCCCAAGGGGAAGATAATTTAACACCCCGTACTTTTGGGCTAGAATTTAGACCATTATTCCTATGCGTATAGACCTGAACTAGATGATTCCTTGTTAATATATGTGTGTTGATCAATCCTATAGTATGGGAATGCCTTTAAATATGAACTAAGGTCAATAAAATCCCCAAACTCAAAGACGGGTTAAAAACATTTCTATCGATTAAGTCTTAGTGGACGTTTCAAATTGAGTCAACTTCCATCGACCATAAATTCTTGTATATAATGAATTATAGGGCCTACTATATATTAAATGAAAGCTTTTCAAAGTATCTTTCCAAGATACCAATTTCGCCTAAATTCGATACTCGGGTGAAAAGTTATGACTTTGCAAAGTCGAGTGCATCGCCTGGCAAATTGTCTAAAGCTACTGGAAGTTTTGTTCCATGGGAAATCATCGGCCAACCCACTTTGGGCGATTGACAATGTGTGGAACTGCCTATCTTAGTCCATAGGCAATGTGCCGCATGCCCTATAGCCCAAGAGCGTAAAAACTTTGTTTTAAAGTCATTTTAAGGGCAACCAAGTCTTTTCACATATCAAAACTGTCCCTAATCATCCTTAAATGAATTTAGGCTTATTAATAATGTTCTAACTCTCTGAAGATCCTAAAATTCATCTTTCAAGAACACAAGGGGAGAAAACAACTAGGGTTTGTACAAACAAGCCTAAAGGTCCAATCTTTTCAAATTTCTTCATAAATTTTTTGAAACTAAGGTACGTGGGGTTTTCTAAAACTACATGGGCATTATTAAATCATTTATATTAATGATTTGAATGTTGAGAAATCATATATTTATGAAGGGTTTCGAATTACATCAAGAAGTATGCATTGTGAACGTTTTGGTCTTGAGGCCTTCCCTAAATCTTGAATTTTTACTCGTGTACTTGTATATATGTGTTTTCAGTTTTGAATTGTGAATTGAGAGCATGAAAAAAAATTCCCTCTCTTATTATGTTATATTCTTGATGTACAAGTTATGGGTTACTAAATTCCATGCCTTAAAGCATGAACCAAGTGTTTTACTATTGTTTATGAACGACTCGATTTCATATTGAAATGCATGATATAAATGTCTTTAATATTGTTTATTGACTTGGTTTCAATAATGACTTGAAGAGAGGGTGTCTTTCTTAATTGCATAAATGCAAGTGATTATTTTAAAGAGAAGTGAATGATTTGTTACAAGACACTTGACCACCATGTGTTTGTGAATTGAATTGAGTTTCCTTGACTTTGTTTTCATGAATTTCACTATACATATCCTCTTATCCTGTTTGACTAGTTTGGTGGTCTGAAAATAATGTTTTGAAAGAGAAACTGTAACATGATATTGTATAGCTTAGAAACATGACTTGGAAGTCTTGGTATGATGATATCAAGTTCAGATAATGCCATAGTAGATTTAGAACAGACTAAAGATAAAGATTTTTGCTTAGACTTTCAGAATTTGATTTGAGAAAGATGCATGTTTAGCGCAGCCTAAAAATGGACTTAAGAGATGTTAGGTGGTTACCCGAAGAAGGCATGAGCCATAAAACTCATTGCCCAAAATCGTGTTTTGCCGATACGGGTTATTATATTACCCAAAAGGGAAATTGTACGCTGGCGATGGCCCTAAGGCGTAGCAGATAAGCAGATACTCTAACCCTTGAGGCAAACTTGGGTTAGGTGCTTGGCAGCCAAGTTAAGGGCGGATCCCATATATCTCGTGGGATACCTTTAGATATGTAGGGTATACCACCTAGCTCAGAAGTAATACAAAGTATGGAGTTGCATTAACAAGACAGTATTAAGATCTTTTGAGATGGGCCATGAGATTTTATACTATGTATGCATAATATTTTTATGACTTGCTCACTTATATTTTATACGTATAAATTTATTATTTTGGATTGCTCTGCATACCAGTACAATTGTATTAAACCCCAATATTTCAGGGTCTGAAGCTCAGTCTAGAGGTCCTGCTAAGTCGTAGAGTTTTCAAACAGAAGTGAAGTGTGCAGTTGGTGAGCCTTCTCTATTCCAGATGGCCTATTTCTTTTCAGTTATTTGTTATTTATTTTGGTTTAGGTCCATTGGGGGCCTTGTCCCAAATTCAGACAGTTTATTGATGTTGTATGTAGTAGATATTTTGCAGACTGAAAGAGATATTTTGTAGATGTTGATAAACTTATTTCTATACTATTAAACAAATTTCAGGATATGACCATGATTCTGTCTATTTTACTTCCGCATCCTTTCTTTATTATTCGAATATTGTGCATGATTACCAAATGTAAAAGAGTTTCCGGATCACTATGGTTCAGGATGCTCGTCACAGCTAGGGTCTTGGTTCGGGTCGTGACAGGGTAGGTATGGTACATATGGGACTGTGACTCACTCTCCTTGACACTACACTTAGATTATTGGCTCCACTACTTAACTATGCTTCTATAATTCTCCCTTTTTCTCCTTCATTGCTATTCGGATTGAGTATGGCTTTCTTCATTCTTTGCTTTTATTTTTTATTTTTATTTTATTTTTTCTCATTTTTTCTTTTTTCTTTATTTCTTTTTCAAAATTTTCTACCAAACCCAACCCTATTGTTTTTCTTTTATTCAACACCCTTTTTCATATCCATCTTCAACTATGCACCCCTTTGATAGCCACCCTAACTTAGGAAATTACCTGAGGTACACAGTGTCTAAGGATGGACCAGGGCTAAAATAGGTTCATTATAATTAAATGAGAAAGTGAAAAGGTTTAAAAAAATAGGTAAATTTAGGATCAAATTAGGGATCAAGGGATGCTTATTCTCATTTGGTTTATATTTTAGGCTAAGAGTGGACTTATTCAAACATGGCCTACGATCATGTCCGAGACAACTATCTGACAACCTAGGCAAGATTAACCGAACAAGTCCAGGATTAAATAAACAAAGTAAACTAGGTAAATATATCACACATGTGGTATTGGGTTACATTATCAACTACTACCTATTAGGTTCATACAATTCTAAGCTATGGTCATACATATATTCACAACACATAATTCACAAAAATTTTAGGAGTGGTATTATTTGACTGCACCAAGGTTCCTTATTTTTCTTCTAGTCAAATAAAACAAAACATAATAAATATCATAAACACAACACAATACTTAACATATGCCAGCATGTTCTCATTGCAAATGTGAAGAGTGCAAGGACAACCAGGATACTCTTTGAAAAAGTAGAGGCTATCGCTAAAGCTGTTGAGGAATTGAAATCCAAGAAGGGTGTCATACCATCTAAGAAGGTGAGAGAACCATAAACTCCTACAGTCGCGGTTGGAAGGAAAAAAAGAGAAATTAGTCAAGTGCTCTCCAATCGAAAATAAAAAGAAATTATAACTCCTCCCTTTCCAAAAGTTATTGAAGTTCAAAGGCCATTCAAGAAGGTGGACATATACGCAAAACTTAGCGCCAAAGAGAAAAAGTATCTGCGATGGGCCAAGAATGCCAATAAAGGAGTACAAGATTACCCCATCCATACTTTTTCCCCAAGACTTCAAGAGTATGACAGATATCCATACGCAGTACGTGTGTAAGACCCCATAAAATTCTCTCATAGTCTGAGCCTTAGAGCGTGTTCAGTTGATGTTAGTTCGGCCCTAAAAAGTTGAAAAGTGTCTTCCTAAGTGAGAAGTATTTTAAACCATGTAGAATTTCCCTGATATCAATTTTTTTTTCATGTAGATAATTGAATAAGCTTTTGGTCGATACCAATTTCGCCCAAATCCGACACTCGGGCGAAGAGTTAGGTTCATTTTAGTGAGACAGTGAGCCACCTGGCACTTTAGCACATTGCGGAGCTAGCTAAATTGGCAATAGTCAAAATCCAGTGAGCCTCCGTGATTATGGCACATCACGCCAAGGCTTAATTTCAGAGTTGTTAATTTTTAGTGCACCAACGCGATTCCACCCCGTTGCGATGCCTTTGCAGTTTGCAACCAAGGTGGCAATGCGATTTCCACCACGTCATGCCATCAAGAAGTTTTCCAATTGTTCAATTTCCAGTAAACTGGCACGATTATGGTGCATCGCGCCAGCATGTAAAATTTGGGATTTTTCAGTTTAATTCCAAGGGCAAAAACGGTTATTTTGCTACCCCTATATATACTCCTTAACACGAGATTTGGCCTCATTTAACCCAAAAATACTAGTTTTCTGTCAAAGTTGTTCAAGAACAAGAGCTAGGGTTCCTAATCAAGACCCCAATCATCAAGATTTCTCCGTTAAATTTTCAAGAATTAAGAAACTAAGGTATGCAGATGTTGATTCTTGGGTCCCTTTAATCCAAGAATTTCAAGAACCTTTTCTAAATTTCAAAGATCTTATGTTTATGAGTTTTTATGTGAATTGAAATTAGAGTTCATGCTATTATTGAGTTTTAATTCATGTTTTGTTGATGAAGTTTCAAGCTTTGACCCTAGTATGTGATATTCATGTGATTTTTATAATAAACCCTCTTCAAGTTGCTTGTTAAGTGATGTGTTCATGTCAATTAAGTGAAGAAATTGTTGAATAAGCAAAGCATGCTCCTCATATGTTTGATAAAATGCTCATGTGAAGGAATTAGATCCATTATAGCATGTTGACTAGAAATCCCCAATTGTGTGCAAGCCCATGCATGCCAAGTATTTGTTGAAAAGCCTTAGTGAATGAATTATGACATGATATCATGAAATTCCCCAATTATGTGCTCTTTGATGCATGCTAATACTTTAATACATGATAAGTGTTTGATGCAAGATCTTGTTGAATGGAGTATGAGCCAATAACATGTCTCCCTATACTATCACATGTTTATGATTTCTAAATACTTGAAGAGATGCTTTAGTGATTTTGATGGTGAATGAATGTCCATGGTCTTGATAATTCAGGAATGCTTATGCTTTACTTTTATGTAATTGAGTCCTGGGGGTATTTATACCCGATAATTTAGTTGCAGTCTAGAGCCAGTGTCAGTTTTCCCGATAATCTTAGTCAAGCCATGATTCTTAGAACTCAGTAAGTTATAGAGCTCTGTACTCTCAGACAGATACAGAACTTAAAAAATCTCAGTAATCTCTGTAATCTCAGTATTGCTAGTAATCTAGCCTCAGTTTTGTACTCAGCTCGGATCTAGTAGAATTCGAATGTTCAATCCAGGACTCAGTATCATTAAGTCAAATAACGAGATTCAGTAGTATTCCATCAGATAAAGAACCAAGTGAATTCATTTTAACTCAGTTAGATCAATCGAGAAATATGATCAGTATCAGATTCAGTTCAATTTAAGTTAAGAATCAGTTCAGAGTCTTTCAATTGGGAGTAGGAGCTAGCACCGAGTGAGTGCAGGGATGGCGGCTCCCCGTTAGAGAGGTAGACTTGTTAGGAGCAATCCCTAAACTCCAGAACTACTTAGCCAACGTAGGATGCAGGAGTCACCCGTTAAAAAGGACTTGTCACCCGCTAGATAATCTTGACTATTATTCTGCCTTAGGCTTGACTTTCTGTGAGGGTCACCCGTTAGAGAGGCTTGACTAGAGAGGTCTTTACCCGTGGCACGATATTAATACCCTTCCAGCTGAGGTTACAGGTTGGACCCCACCAGTTCAGATTCAGGGCATGTCGATTAAGTGAGAACTCCCATAGTTGTAGTTTCAGTATCAATCTTCAAAGGAGAACTCAGAAATTAGGACTATCAGATATAATCATCTATCTCAGTATGGAACTTAGATAGTTCTATTGACTCATGGACCACCCGCTAGATAGGCATGGTCCCACATAAAATTATTGAGTAATCTCATTATCAGATCCAAAGATCACCCGTTAGATAGGCTTGATCTCAGTCTCAGATTTAGTTGAGTAATCTCATTATCAGATCCAGAGATCACCCGTTAGATAGG
>NC_061120.1:102150711-102168275 GCF_002878395.1 Capsicum annuum | reverse complement strand
GTATTTTCTCGGAATGTAGGTTTAGGTGCTCAGTTCCAGGTTCGACAATGATTCTTTGGGCACGCTGTTCTACATCTCTATCGTGGTAAGTCCTCATGTTCTGAGGACGTGATGTCTGATGTTGGTTTCATGGAATTGTTTATATTTGATAACTGAGTATGAGTCAGTTGGGCATGTCTCAATGGCTCGCTGGTTTTATTGATTTTCTTAGAGGCTTGTCAGACTAGTATAGATGTATGGAGTTGACTAATAAGTTGTATTTTGTTATCTTCTGAAATTCTTTTATCCTTGGATGATGATTACTCTATTGATATTTGAGGGTTATTTATGGAAACCTTGTTGATTTGTGTTGAACTGAATGAAAATGGTTCAAAGGGTTATCTTAGGGCTACTCGTAGCCTCAAGCACCGTGTGACGCTCTGGGACCTATTTTCCAGGGCGTTACACTATAGCCATCACCCTACAACCCATACTCACGTAAATGAGATGCGCCAACCATTCGAGGAACATGGAAACTAGTTGAAGTTTTGAGCCTCCCGATATCCACACACCTAATCACAAAGGGGTACCAATATACACATGAACACAAACTCCCCTCCATAATTTTTTTTTTACAAGGACACTAAATTCATTCTAGAACACCCCCTTCAGGTACACTAAACCTAACATCCTCCAAACCCCAAAGTCATCTATTTATGCCTAACGTTATCATGGGCATAGACAACCACACTTCTAGGCACACAACACTTCATCTTCAACTCCTTAGAATACTTAGCATTACACCTCTAATCACATAACTTGCATCTTAACAAAATTTGTAAAACTATACCAAAGGTGCATATTACCCATTCATATTTTCTCAATTCAACTCTAAATAATGCTATATAACAACTCCCCAAACTTCTCCATACCACAATTTCAAGAACATAAACTAGGTACGCAAAACACTTATACACATAAATGCTAAACTTTCCCTTTTTAAGTATACTCTAAAGGCATTGCTTTCCAGCAACGCTACTCTTAATGTTTGCTATCCCCTATCATCATCAACTTACAACTCGTAGTCCATGAGTATACACAACCTTACTCCTTATCACATAAAAATCCATTACTTAACCTTCTAACATTAGACTATTAATCACATAACTTATTTCATAAAATCTTACCTAACGCCATACTACAAAGGGGGTGGGCGGTGGGGTACAACTCATTCTTATATACTTACTCCCTTATCCACTTAATCACTCACCAACCATTCATTATTTTAACACTAGTCCTCATATAAACATATACCTCAAAATTACCACTTAAATCTTCATAAATTATCAACCTAGGCTCTTTCACAAATCACATCAAGCCTACTAATTCATTCGTATAAAACATACATCGTTAATCTCAAGCTACTATTCTTACCACCACATTATACATCTAAAGTTCAAGACTATAGTCTAGCAATAATCACGTACCACTGATGAAGCATGTAACATATGATACTAGTCCATCAAATTGAGAAATTCAACCCAAATACCTCATTTCACTTATATACTACCTACAACCAAATCACCTTCATGACATTACTACTACACCTTAAAATCTATTACATACCTTATCACAAGTAGTACTAGTTTACAACCACTAAAGAAAAAAGAGGTCAAGGGGGTAAAGTCACATAACAAACATGGTCAACCTTAAGCTTATAGTATAGCCCAATACGATCTTATCTACATATTCTACTTTCTCACATCATACTTACTTACCCAAGCATACCTTTAGACTACCCTCAAATTCCACAACAACAAAATGAATATATAATTATAACTTATTGGCTAATCTAACTGTTTCCATTCACAGCCTATAAGAGATTTCTATAACCTCCATAACTATCCACTCTAGGATCCTTTCCTATTTTTTTAAATAAATAATAATCAAAGCCAAACACTCCCCCCGCGGACTATCATACAATCTACAATTATTACTACCACATTAGTCTATCACTATAAAATGGTAAACCACTCCTCAATCTATAGTTAGGCAACTAAACTAACTTATGTACGCAAAATTCCCCTTCATTTAGACTCTTAAGCTTGTGACTTCATATCACCAATTTCTGGATTATCTCACTACTAATAGGTCACGATACTTTAACATACACTACTACTCAGGTGGAAATACAGTTCTAACATTCTACTATACATCATTTCCCTTATGCATGACATCTACAATAAGAATCTTGAAAGAGACTGAATACACTTCATACCTCAGGCTCAAACACACGATTGATGTATATAAAGGTATAAGATTAAATCAATACACTTTATAGAACTCATGGACTCCCCTTAAGTCCTTATGCAATTTCATAATCATTTATGACTAAATCAGAAAAGGACCACATCATTTATATTCTAAGCTTTTGCACTTGAATCACCTCAATAATGAGACATATCTAAGAACAACAGAGTAAGGAAAGAATTAGGATAACTTTACTTTCATATGGAAGACACCATAGAACAACTAGAGTATGAAAAAGGAATATTTTGACTCCATAACACAAACTAAAACATGAAGAAAGAGAAATATTCCTAAACACCTTATATTCTTTTGCTTATAAGTATGGCGCGCTACATACCAATAAATAGGACTCTACCCGACATGATATTGCAGACACCCTAGGACCATGAACCATGCTCTAATACCAAGTTAGTCACGACCTGAGCCGGGACCTTAGCCATGACGAGCATCCTAAACCATAGTGATTCGTACACTCTTCTATATCTGGTAATCATGCACAATACTCGAATAATAAAGAAAGGATGCAGAAGTAAAATAGATAGAATTATGGCCATATTCTAAACTCTGTTTAATAGTATAGAAATAAGTTTATCAACATTTAGACAACATCTCTTTCAGTCTGCAAAATCTCTACTACATACGACATCAATAAATTGTCTGAATCTGGGACAAGGCCCCCAGTGGACCTAAACCAAAATAAATAACAAATAACAAAAAAAAAATAGTCCTTTCAAAATAGAGAAGGCTCTCCAACTACATACTTCACTTCTGTCTGAAAACACTATAACTTAGTAGGTCCTCTAGACTGAGCCTTAGACCCTGAAATATAGGGGGTCAATACAATTATAATAGTATGCAGAGAAATCCAAAATAATGAATTTATACATATAAAATATAGGTCAGAGAAAGTCATAAAAATACTATGCATGCATAGTTTAAAATCTCATGGTCCATCTTAAAAGATCTTAAAACCTTCTTTTCAATGCAGCTCCATACTTTATATTACTTCTGAGCTAGCTGGTACATGCTACATATCTGAAGGTATCCTGTAGGCTATATGGGATCCACTCTTTACTCGACGGCCAAGCCCCCAACCCAAGTTTGCTGCAAGGGTTAGAGTATCTGCTTATCTGCTATGCCACAGGGCCATCACTAGTATACAATTTCCTTTTTGGGTAATATAATAATCTGTATCGGTAAAACATGATTTCAGGCAATGAATTTTATGGATCATGCCTCCTTCGTGTAACCACCTAACATCTCTTAAGACCATTTTCAATCTGCTTTAGACATGCATCTTCCTAACACCAAATTCTAAAAGTCTAAGGAAAAATTTGTATCTTTAGTTTGTTCTAAATCTGGTATGGCATTATCTGAATTTGGTATCGTTATACCAAGACTTGCAAGTTATGTTTCTAAGCCTTACAATATTATGTTATAGTCTTCTCTTTCAAAATATTATTTTTAGACCACCAAACTAGTCAAACAGTATAAGAGGATATGTATAGTGAAATTCATGAAAACAAAGTCAAGGAAACTCAATTCAATTCACAAACACATGGTGGTCAAGTGTCTTGTAACAAATCATTCACTTCTCTTTAAAATCATCACTTTCATTTATGCAATTATGAAAGACACCATCTCTTCAAGTCATCATCAAAACCAAGTCAATAAATAATATTAAAGACAATTATATCATGCATTTCAATATGAAATTAAGTAGTTCATAAACAATAGTAAAACCCTTGGTTCATGCTTTAAGACATGGAATTTAGTAACCCATAACTTGTACATCAAGAATATAACACAATAAGAGAGGGAAATTCTTTTTTTTTCATGCTCTCAATTCATATTTCAAAACTGAAAACATATATATATATATAGGTACACGAGTAAAAATTCAAGATTTAGGGAAGGCCTCAAGACCAAAACGTTCACAATGCATACTTCTTGATGTAATTCGAAACCCTTCATAAATATATGATTTTTCAACATTCAAAACATTAATATAAATGATTTAATCATGTCCATGTAGTTTTAGAAAACCCCACGTACCTTAGTTTCAAAAAATTTATGAAGAAATTTGAAAAAATTGGACCTTTAGGCTTGTTTGTCCAAACCCTAGTTGTTTTCTCTCCTTGTGTTCTTGAAAGATCATTTTTGGTATCTTCAGAGAGTTAAAACATTATTAATAAGCCTAAATTCATTTAAGGATGATTATGGATGGTTTTGGGATGTGAAAAGACTTGGTTTCCCTTAAAATAACTTAAAAATAAAATTTTTATGCCATTGGGCGATAGGGCATGCGACGCATTGCCTATGGCCTAAGTTAGGCAGTGCCATGCATTTTCCATCACCCAAAATGGGTTGGGTGACGTATTACCCATGGCACAACACTTTTAGTAGCTTTAGGCGATTTTTCAGGCGATCCACTCCACTTTGCAAAGTCATAACTTGTCACTCAAGTATCAAATTTAAACGAAATTGGTATCGTTTGAAATCTAATTCAAAGACCTTTCATTTGATATATAGTAAGCCCTCTAATTCTTTATATACAAGAAGTTATGGTCAACGAAAGTTGACTCAAGTTAAAACATCCACTAATACTTAATCGATAGAAATGTTTTCAACTCGTCTTTGAGTTTGGGGATTTTCTTAACCTCAATTCATATGCAAAGGTATTCCCACACTATAGGATTCATCAACACACATATATTAACAAGGAATCATTTAGTTTGGGTCTATACGCGTAGGAACAACAGTCTAAATTCTAGTCCTAAAGTACGGGGTGTTACATGCCCCCACGACTACATTGCAAACATAGAAAAGTCCTATAATGATCCCAGTCCAACTGTTCAAAAAAATTAAAACATAGAAAATAAGGGAAATCCTATGGAGTTTTATGCATATTGTTTGAACTTATTTGAGAGAGTGAGTGTTTGATGTTATCCCTGCATTGACATGCATTACTTCAATGTGAGAGTGGGACTTCCTTGATGTAAAGGTACATGGGTTGTATTGTTAACTACTTGTTTGTTTGGTTAGTGTATATTGCATATATGCTTGGTCATTTTTTGTTAATATAATGCCATCACTTGATTCATTTGGAGTCATATTATTGTGCTACATGGATCCACACAGTGGTTTTGAAAGTTGTAAATAGAAGAGGGTAAGAAATTTAAGCTAAAATGAGTTGACCACAATAGGTGCCTTAGTCTTCTTTTTGTGAAGCATTGTGTTTATTAAGTTTTGTGTTAGTTTCCTGAGGACATGCAAACATTCTAAGTTGAGGGTGTCAATGTGCCATATTTCATGTCACCTCCAATGCTTAAAATAAGGAAATTGTGCAAGTATTTAGGTGTTCTTATTAGATGTGATGTGTGTTTGTGTTGGATTTGCAAGAAAATAAAGTTCGAAGTAAAAAATAAGAAAAAAGGATAAAGAGTTGCTGAGTAGGCTACCTATGAGTCAACCTTCAACTCGTGGGTAGTACCTACGATCCATGAGAAGACATGTGGTTTGAAGTTCTAATGTTCTGAAGATAACTGATTTAAGTCTAATTTTCATGAACTGACCTACGAGCTGTTTGTATAACCTATGAACTGTAGGTTTTTTTATAAATAAGGTAAGATTTGAAGACATAGCTTGCTGGTTTTTCCATCATCCTGTCTATAACAAATCGAATTAAACCTGGCATTTGCCTTATAGCTAGGAGATTATGCAAAGTTAAAGATTTTCTCTGATTTCCACGATTCCTATGCACGATTCGTGGGTTGTACTTACAACTCAACCCATAAATCATGAGTTAATGCCGACTCTTTTTAAGATACGTTATTGATTTTGAAATTATTGTTCTTGGTTTTTAGGGTTTATAATTAATTTAAATTTTTTGATTTTCATTCTTATTCTTTGTAAGTTCATCATTTTGATTTCATCCATGAAATATGTGCTTGTTCTAATAACCATGAGTAGCTAAATCCCATAACTAGGGTTAAAGATACCCTGATGGATTAATAAAGCAACTTTAGTGCAAAGTCATTCTATATTGGTATTCTTGCATGTAATGGGATTTCCTTTGCTTTGATTGCTTTCTTAACAGTTTCAAAAGTTAGAAACTTATCCATATTTGATACTTTCTCGAGAGAGAGTTAGTGATTAGGAAAAAGAGATCACAATAGTAATTTGAAGCTATCAACCTTCATCTAATTAACTTGAGACTAAGAGGAGAAAGTTAATCTGAGATCATAAAATAATAGTTAGTAACGAGACACTCTGAGATCGAGAGGAGATGAGTAAAATTCACCCAAACCAAGATTAAGAGATGGTTAGGTGATACATAACTTGTTAGATTTTTCATGCAAGGCACCGAGATAGTTTGACATGCATGAATAGTCTTTGGAGTTTTGAAGTCAAGGGAACACAATCTTAGTGATCGTGCCATATTAATAACAACCCTAATTACCCAACATTGATACTGTTGCTCTTATTTTTACAAAACCTTTCTTTTACTTTTTCTGATTTCTAATTACATCAATAAGCTTGTGATAGATTTCTGACATATTCCTTATGGGGTCGACCGCAACCTGGTTGGGTTCTATATTTGACAAGAGACCATATTATAATTTCTTGGAGGTGTAATCTGGTAGACATCAAATTTTGGCATTGTTTTTGGGAAGTACGGTTATGGATTGATTGATGAGAGTGTTGAAGTTGTTGGTTTTGTTTGTTGATTTTTAGTTTTTTACTATTTCCAGGGCATACGTCGACGTATGACCAATACTAGAAGTCAAGGTAATCCCTTGATTCAATTTTCTCTACGCTTGAACAGAAATTATAATAGAATTAAAATATGGAGAGAGTAGATGAGTTTGATCAAGGAGTCTGGAATGAAGGGGTTCATGATGACCCAACCACATTGAATCGGCCACCTCCACATGGTGTTCAAAAAACTATCGAGCAAAACACTGCATGGTTAATGACCAAATAAAATTTTATGTTAGCATTTGCCCAATATGATGAAAAGAGGGCCAGACAGGAGGAGGAAAGTCATCGAGCAGCACTCAACAAAGATAGACTTAGAAGGAACAGAGGTCAACCACCCGTTTATCAGTACTTGCTAATTTATGCTAATTTAGAAGAAGATTTAGGGTATGTTGAATTAATTAAGATAGGTTCTATCATTTCTCTAGAGTTTCCCCAAGGAATAAAATTTGATATTACGAGCATAGTGATCCAGTTGTTGAATTTGAAGGGAGTGTTTACCGGTTTGCCTACTGATGATGCAAACATTCACCTTATAAACGTTATGGGGATATGCACTCCCTGTAATTAGCCTGAGGTGAGTCAGGAAACTATATGACTGAGGTTGTTCCCATTATCTCTTATAGGAGAAGCAACTTTATGGCAAGAACAGCAGCCCCATGGGCCTATTATCACTTTGAATGAGTTGAGGACACAGTTCTTGGACTAATTTTTCTTTCCCCCTAGAATACTGTAGTTGAAGGATGGGATCTATAATTTCAGATAGATGCAATAAGAGGCACTTTATGAGATATGGTTAAGGTTTAATAAAAAGTTGATGAATGTCCCAAATCACAGAATCTCGAGAGAAACTTGCTGGAGATATTCTATAGAGTGATAAGTCATCAATTTGATGACTTGCTAGCACCTTTTGAGCTTAAATTATTGTGATTTTTTGTTGACTTGATGTTAATCTCATACTTAATGCTTAGTTGTGCAGGTAAAGTTTGAAAAGTAAAGATTAATAAGCTGGTTAAGTCAATGAGAGTTCAAATATAAAAGAAAAGAGTACTAAAGATCACCTGGGTGTGTCGGGAGGCCACCCATGCAAACGAGTGGCCAAAATGACCGAAGCAACCCCATATGTTCCTAATATGCTATGGATTTTATTTGAGTCTTCTCTATATGTGCTCTATACATGCTTTCCATCTGCTCTTCATCTACTTTGGATTTGCTCAAGTAGAACAAGAGTAAGGTGGCATTTTTGTAATATTTGGCAAATGTGGAATTGGGGTTTAAATGTGGGTTTTCAACTCATTTTCATTATCTTGGAACATTACCGTATTACTTTGGAGTGAATAACATATAACAGTGATTCCTAAGTGAAAGATTAGTCCTTTTCATTGGAGATTTATTAAAAATCAAAGCTTGGATTTACATTCCTTTTATTTTTCGTGGATCAATTTAAAGGAAACTTTGGTATATCTTTACTTTCTCTCTCTATGAGTAGCTAATTCTTCATTCTTGGGGTTATGGTTGAATTGGTTGCGATTAGTGCATGGGTGTTGTTTATTTATCTTCCTAATTAGTTATTTGTTATGGATTTTATGTTTATTCCAAGATTTAACTAAGAATTAGGGGTGGGAAATGATGTCGCCAAAAACTAACCTCAAAAGAAGTATGCTACAGTCGATCCCAAATATAGAACCCAACTCAAGTTGGGGTCAAACCCATAGGGAAAACACTGAACAATCTCTCAAACTTGATAAAATCTATGAGCAATGTGGAAAAGTAAATAGGGGGAATTGGAAATCAACAGTAACAAGTAGAAGAACTTGAATGTTTGAGTTTGTAAGTAATAGAAGACGAACACTAGCAATGTGTTCCCCATGGCTTCACAACTACGTAAGATTCTTGTGTTCTATCCACCTAACCTACTGCTTTTCATGCAAAGTTGACAAGCTATATACTCTCAATAGTCTTGTGAAAGCATTGATAGATCTCACCCTTTACCTGGTGAGTCTCGAGGTGTCACCTTGCTGTCCTTTGTCTATAACCTCAGTACAACTCTCACCTTTTGAGGCCCGAGTTGATTAGACGAGGGTTGATATCCTTGAATCAATGTTGTAACCTTCTTTTCCCAATCTCAAACTCCCATATGAGGACATTATTGAATGTAGGCAATTTCTAAGTTTCTGCAGTAGCTTGGGTACAATTAATACGAAGAAGATTAAAATACACACAAATATAGTAGAGTAGATAAATCTCCCACTTCCCTTACATAACTAATTCACCAGGGTTCCCAAAACCCTAGTTAAGGAAATTAGCCGCTCATGTTCACAATCCATGGAAATAAATGAAGAAATCATGTAATTACTTGCACAATAATGAAAGATTAAAATCCAAATTCTTCAATTGAATACGAAATCAAAGTCTTAAGAACAAAATCTCAATGATCAAAGTATCAACAATATTATAAAAGTGTGTAACCTAATAATGAATTAACCCTAAGGTATTTGTAGTAGTTTAAAAATAACAAAGAAATCCTAATTAAAACAGACTAGGAAAATTAAGTCACAAATGGTGATGCCTTTGGCAATCAATCATTGGGTCTCTTTACGACTCGCTGGCAACAATCGTAGATTTCTTTTTGGCTTCAGTGGCCATGACTCATATAGTCACCTTAAGAGTCCTAGGTTGTTACTCGCAGTCACTCTAACATCTCGTCTCTTTCAGGTCACTTATTTCTGTCGTCTTTATGATTCCTCACCGCGAATCATAGTCTGTCGTTATGACTCGTGGTCTTCACTCGTTATCACTGGATTTTTAATCTTTATGTATTTGCACACTTGTCTCATTATGGTTGATCAATACAAGTGTATGCTACGACACTTATTCGCTCCTTATGAGTCATGATCAATTGGTACTTATCTCTTCAGTGTATCTTTAGACATTAACCATCCTTACGAGTTGAGCTACGAGTCGTATAGTGTCTCAACAATTTGTAGACTGACCAGTACTTCAACTTTTATAGAGATTTTTCTTCAAATTTTCAACTCAAGCCACTTCTTACATAATTTCCCTGCACTCATGCAACAAACACATCATATCCACCAAAATAATCAAAGTCTAAGCATAAATTAGCCATGTTTCCAAGGCACATCAACACCCTCATACTAGATCTTTTGCATGTCCTCAGGAAAAGCACAAATCCAATACCCACAAATACACGATGCTTAACTTTGGAGAATCTATGACCTATTTGACACTCGACTTATAAATCAACACAAGAATATTTTTACCCCTTCTATTTCACTATTCAAAAATGATACTGTGTATCAGAATTTGGTGCAACAGTGTGACCCATAGGAATCCAATGATGGCATTAAATTAGCAACTAACAACTTGGCCTAAGTAATATACACTGCCCATACAGATACACAATTTGACATTGCAACCCATGCACCCCCACAGTTTAAGAAGTCCCTATCACTCAGGTTGATTTATCCTATTATTCTAGGGATGGTCTAGAGACACTCACACTCACAAATAAATTCCAATCAGTATACAAGAATGCCATAGGCTTTCCCTTATGCTCTTTACCTAAATTTTTAAATGGTCAGGTTAGGATCACTATAGGACTTTGTTAGGCTTGTAACGTAGGCTTGGGGCTGATTATGATATATTTGGGAACTTTTAAGTGACTTCGCTTCCTTGGAAATACATTTTCTTAGGGGTCCACTTTTTTTTACCATCTTTCTATTCAATCCATCTTTATATCTCCTTTTTATGCCTATTTTAGGTCTGGTGCAGTTCTCTTTTCTCATTTTTTTTTTGTTTTGTTTTATTTCTTTTTTATTTTCTTTTTATCTTGCTATTTTTTTCGTTTATTTTTACCACATCTGCCCTTTTTATTTTTCTATCTACACCACCTCTATGATAGCCACCTTAACTTAGGCAATTTGCCTGAGTTTAGGTACACAGTATCCAAGAGGACCAGGGGAAAAATATGTTTATTGTAGTCAAATGGGAAAGTGAAATTGGTGTAAATAATAACACTAGGTTTATTAGGATCAAATTAGGGATTAAGGGATTCTTAATTGCATTTGGTTTGGTATTTTAGGCTCAATTGGACTATTCAGAAAAAATTGTCTATGATCATTTTCTAACCATCCATCCTACAATCTAGGAATAAGCAACTGGGAAAGTTCTGGACTCCATACACATGGGGAACTAAGTAACTCATCACACTCATGTTGTACGAGTCACATTATCCGTAAATACCCATCCATTTCATGTCCCGACATACCATAGTTATATCATCCCTAATTCTAATTCCATTAAGGGATTCTCAACAGTCACACGAACACACATAGTTATATCATCCCTAATTCTAGTTTATCACAATTTATTTAAGAGGGGTATTAATTTTTCAAATAGAATCATAACACATATTATGAACATATTATTAACTTTATTTACCACATCGTTCTTCTTACTTAAGTATCACACAATAACAACCCACACATACAAATGCCGGTTCATTATTTAGACCGTGGCCTAAGTATTTTAAAATGTGAAAACCATAACCTGTGGCAACTGTGGTACACCCCCACCCCCAACTAAATCCTATACACTATCTCTAGTGCAGCTAGCAATATAAATAATGATCAAGGACATACTTGGGCACCCTATGTGCCAGCTCCAACATCATTAGTATGGAGGCCCTCAGACTGGGCCCCTCTCATCAATAGTGGTTGCAACATCTGTTAGGACAACCTAAACAATTGTGGAGCTGGTGGTGGCTGGTGCACTCAGTGGTGGATTAGGCGGTGGAGCTGAATCAACAACATTAATAGGTTTTAAACTACCAGCCCCCAAAGCCAACTCTTAGATCCTCGTTTTCCTGACTTTCTCACTTTGGACACTCACTATTTTTGGTATTTTAATGTTTTCTTCTTCTGTGCTTAGTATCTTTCTTTTCTTATTCTTCTTTCTCTTCCTTCCTTCTTTTTTAATTTCAACGCCCAGATGTTTTCAACTTCTTCTTCAGTCTGGATCTTCGTAAGAATAGGCATGGGGTGCACCAATCGCTTATGTAATTTACTAACCAAATTCCACAACTTAGCTATCTTGACCTTAACTCTTGCTATATTAGGGGGCTAAACACCTTCAAGTTGATGAGTGATCCTCAGCTCAAAACTATCCAACTTTCTCTGTATCTTCCTATTTTGTTCTTTAAGTATTTTGTCAACCTAAGGCTATGCTCTTCCATCAACATCTCCACGGTGCTTAAATTTTCATCAATTTATTCTAAAATGCCTGTAGCACTATCATATAGCCATCTGGAGCTGACCTGGACATGGATGGACGTGGTGCTATAGTCGATAGTGGGGTAGGGGTACTGGAGGTACCAGCTGCATTAGAAGGCTAGGGATCATTTTTCCCAATATCAATAGGAGTTTTATCTACATTAGGGAATCTAGTAGTGGTGGTACTTGGGTCTCTGTTATGAAGATCCTCAGCTATCACTACTGCCCCTTTTTTAGCCAGCTTAGACATGGGATTTTCTACATCCCGAATCAACCCAGATCAATGATGTTTTTCAACATAATATATTGATCTATATTTGGAATTTCTGGAACCCCTACCTCCAAGAATATTTAAGTCAACATACATGGGAATGCCAGAATCACATCAGTACCCACTGCTCGATCACGTATCTCACTTGCAATGAACATTGTAACATCAAAATTATACCTCGCCATGAGTGTAGCTATCAATGTTGTACGGACTAGGCTAAGTACATTGTCCCAGTTATGCGATACAACCTATGTCTGGCAAGAGTCCACCACACCCTCGCCATAAGGTTCAAAGTATTCTTGGTAATTTGCTATGTATTCACTCCCTAACAACTAAATGCCCAACTAGTTTCTTCTCTATTGATAACTATAATGTTGGCTATCTACTGGAACTGACCTATCTTATCCACAGTGCCCATTTTATTCTTGGTTATCTTTCATATCTTATCCATGTGATCATAAAGCTTAGAAGGATTAATCGAGGGTTGGAAATCTGGTTTGTACAATACTTTAAAAGTAGTCCTCGGGGAGATGTTCACCCAAACTCCTATAATGGTTAATGCATTCAGTTGATCACCACCCTTTAACAAGTTGCCCTGTGGGTATTTCCTCTTCATATCCCCTTTATAAGCTACATAAAACTCCCTTACTAATGTAAGACTGAATTTCCTGAGAGCTGTGGTCATCCAATAAAAATAATACTGAAACTGGGCCTCGAACTCAGGCATCTCAAACATGCTTGCTGCAGCCAACCTTCACTCTAAATATATCCCCCTCTTAGGGTTTCCCACGGATGGGTTTACTTTTATCCTTTCATTGTATGTATCCTATATTTCGAGGTACCCCCACCATTTAACAATGGGCACTGGAGTAGCTTTGATGGATAGTAGAATTTATGGTAGTGGTGGTGGATGGATATCAATAGGAGTAAGATGCTCTCCATTGCCACTCTCATCTCAAGATCCTGATTGTTTCTCAACTGTATCATCATTATTTTTTTCTTTATCATCATCATCATCAGAAGATGATAGTCAATACGATAGTAAGGCACTAGGATGTTTCATTCTTGGTGCAGTCCTAGGGGGTGTAATCTCCTCCAAGGTGTTCTTGGCAGACCTAGGAAGGTTTTTCCTTGTCTGTGGATCCTTCTTAATTGGGTATACTTCTTCTGAGTTGCTCGACTCAATATCACTATCACTGAGAATTCAAGTGGTCTGAGCTGCGGGCTTCTTCAGAGTTTTCTTCGTTGAGGCTTGATTCTTTGCTGCATCAGTATTACGTGCCATTTTCCCCATTAAAACATAACCCATTAGTTATTACTAAGAAAAGTAAAGGAAAATAATAAAATTTAGTGTTAGTATGGCTTCTCTAGACCTAATACGACTAAGGGGTACAAGTCGTAACCAGTAGGTACGATTCATTTGAGCGAGTCATAATGTAGACAGAGGCCAAGTCAATAGTTGCTGGTCAGATTATGAGTCCTCCTAACGAGTCGTAAGGTTAGGTTATGACTCGTTACCAGTACTCATAAGCTGACCAAAAACTTTTATATTATGTATAAAATTCCCCCAGTTATTACGACTCCTAACTACGAGTTGTAGGGATAGCTTAAGACTCGTTTAGTTGAGTCATAGTGATACCAAAACCTAAAATCTTCTAATCCTCCATGTTATATATGGTTACAAGTCTCGTAATGACTCGTTAAGTGTCTTTATGAGTCGTGTGGGGGCCCGTATCCTCTATAACATAAAGGTTTAGACATAGTTGGTTCCAATATTCAATCCTATCACAATATGAACATTCAAGCACTTATCAATACTCAATACATTCATCTAATCATACTAGTTTGAAGCATAAAATCAAATTTTTACTTCCATTACCACAATGTAAAACAAAATTTTCAAGAATAGGGTTGGATTACTTTTAAGCATGCACTTTTTGATCAAGAAATCCAAGTACTCATGCACATTTAAAGACTTAGCTTAATAGATAGATTTTTCAATCATGAAGAACTTGTTCACTTTGAGACTTGGATTTCTTGACTTCAAATAAACTTTCCCTATTCTTTGAGAATTTTTGAACATTTGGAAGATTTGGTCTTGGTTGATTTTGTTTTTAGGGATGAATATAGAGTGTTTTTATGTTGTGTTTGCACAAAATTAGAGGTAATCGCGATTTGAGTAATTGGGTGCTCGATTGGCTGTCCCTTTTTGTTTTAATTATACTCAAATCATGATTTGGACTGGGCCGACCCGCAAGGTCTGATATGTTGGGCTTCGTTACGAGTCTTGAATACAACTCATAACCAAGGCTTTCGGGTTTTAGACTCTCCCGTAAAGATTGGAAGTTTACTCGGGGTCTCCAGTTGTTAAGACTTAAGGTGACAAGTCATAGTCACTGACTACGACTCATTCTGAGAGTCTTAATTACTCCAAATTCCAATTACGTGTGTGTGGTCCAAGTTCCAAGTCCTTATGACTCTTACTCACGAGTTATCATGTATTGTTATGACTCGTAAAAAGCCCCTTATGGCCTGGTACCTGAAAATTATTTGGATTAATCTTACACATTGAACACATATGTTACCCTATAATTTAGTAAGTACAAAACATGGGTTGTCTTCTACAAGGCACTTGATTTAACATAACGACACGACGTGGCTAAGTTGGATACTCAGACTTCACTAACCAGCCTCATAGATTGCGTCCCATACATCACCTAGTTTAACGTCACGACACAACTCAGTTTCCTTGGTTACTCAGACTTCCTAAGGATCAAATAATTAATTACCTTAACTTACTCAGTGTTACCTATATAGTTCTTGACCATTTTCCTATTTACTTTGAATGGGGTTTCACCATCATGCTTCAATTCTAAAGCACCATATGGATCACCATAGTAAATGGTCCATAACACCTTGACTTTAACTTGCCTAAGAACTAACAAAGTCTCAAATTATAGAATAACACTTGGTCACCTAGCTCAAATACTCCTCTCAATTTTTTGATCATGATGCAGCTTCATCGTCTTCTTGTATAGTGCAGAACTCTTATAAGCCTGGAGTCGAAACTCATCCAAATCTTTTATCTTTCTCAATCTCAGCTTTACTGCATCATGCCACTCAAAGTTTAGCTTCTTCGTTGCCCATAATGCCTTGTGCTTAAGTTCAACAGAAAAGTGGCACACCTTTCCATACATAAGATGGTACGGTAAGGCACCAATGAGAGTTTTGTAACCTGCTTGATAGGACCGTATTGCATCATCAAACTTTCTAGAACAATTAGTCCTATTGCCATTTACCATCTTTGCTAATAAGGATTTGATCTTTCTATTTGAAAGATCAATCTGCCTGCTTATTTAAGGGTGATAAGGTATTGCTACCTTATGCTTTACTCCATATTTCTCGAGTAGACTTTTAAATAAGTGATCATAGAAATGTGACCCACCATCACTGATAATAGCATGAGGATTGGCAAATTGATAAAAATAAGCCTTTTTAGGACAACAGTGATACTTCTTCCTACATTTCTGGGAATTTCTTCCACTTTACCCATTTGGACACATATTTGACCGCAACCAAAATATATTTAAACCAAAAATCTCATAAACGGCCCCATGAAGTCCACACCCTCCACATAAAACCACTTTAATTCTAAAATAGGGGTCATAGGATATTTATGGTGCCCAAAATATTACATTGATGATGGCATTAGTTATAGGCTACAATATAGTGATGAGCATCCTTGTAAATTGTCGGCCAGTAGTACCCATACCATAAGATCTTGTGGTCTATGTAGGTTTCTCCATGGAGATCCCCAACAGGTAAAGTATCAGAAACCTTAAGAATGCTCATCTTCTTCACTTCAGAGATGCATCAATGAATAAATCCATCTGCATATATTTAAGGAGATAAGGTTTATCATAGAAGAACTTTCTTACCTCATTCATAAATCTCTTTCTCTGCTGGAAAGACAGATGAGATCACTTGCTAAGTAACTTGCAAAGTCAACAAACCAGGGAATTAAGTCTTGCGATGTTGGTAAATTCTGCTCGTCTAGAAAAGTATCATTGATTTCTAGCCTATTCCCTACTTTTTCCATTTCTTTATCCTCAAGTTTGGAAAAATGATCAACAAGTTTTTTGTACCCTTTTGGTCTTTTACCTTAAAATCAAACTCTTGCAACAAGAGAACCTAATAATAAATCTAGGCTTTGAATTTTTCTTTGCTATCAAGTATCTCAGGGATGCATGATCTGTATGCACAACAACCTTAGTTCCAATCAGATAAGACTAGAATTTCTTAAAAGCAAAAACCACTGCTAATAGCTCTACTCACTCATAGTGTAATTATTCTTAGTAGGGTTTCATGCCTTGCTGGCATAGTAAATAGGGTGCAGAATCTTTTCTTTTCTTTGGCCTAGGACAACACCTAGGGCCATACTGCTTGCATCACACATGATCTCAAATAGAATAGATCAGTCAAGAGACACAATAATAGTGAAACATCCTGAGTTTTTTCCCTTGGAAATTTTTTAAGCTTTGAGCTCACTGCCTTGGTAATGACTCATCCTATGAGTCGTAGGATGTCCTGGTGAGTCAAAACCAAATCTATAAGTTTGTTATTTATTTTGATCTAAGTATGAGTGGATCACTAAGAGCTATAAGGATATGTCATGACTTGTTAGGTGTAATCATAAGGTGTCCAGTGTAAGTCCCAAATTTGGGTTCTATATTGACTACAACTAGACCCTACAAATCATAGGATACCATTACGCGTGATGCCATTGAGTCATAAGGATAATAGTGTAGAGTGCCTTGGTGGTAATGCCTTGGTTACGACTCGTGGTGATGAGTTGTAAAGGGTGGCTATGAGTCAAGGATTGACATGTAGTCAAAGATGGCCCTCTTTTAGCTGTTAAGTTAAGGGCATTCTAGACATTTCTCCTCTTACCA